>NW_026732738.1:0-247500 GCF_028476545.2 Physella acuta | reverse complement strand
CAATGCACATCATTCTCACATGTATAGTTACACCATAAAATGAATAATGAAAAAGTACACCAAGTTTCAAGACATTATCTCTGCAAACAGCTAAAACATTAGAGTTACAATAAGCAAAAATCTTGAAAAAACAAGTTTTGAGAAAATTAACTTTTAAACATTTAAAGTGCCATAAAAAAAATCTATCAGCAATATCAGGAAGAAACTTTTAGTATTCAAAGTTCAACATAAGCAGTTGAAAAATAAACCATTGCCAACTATAGTTTGCACATTCTTCTGAAGTTTTACCACTTATAATCTTATAGTGGTTTAGTTTGCACAATTCCGCAGTTTACTTGCACTAAAAGTTAAACCTTTCTGATCAACTATTGACATGTGTATTTGCTATTGTCTTTTTCCCAGACTAACACAAGCTTGATATAGTACATTTAGCATATTTGAACTATAGTTTAATACAAATTTGACAAATAATGTACTAATAATATTCACATACAACTTTAGCTTATGACGACCTTCACAATTCTGCTTGAAGAGGGTGAGCTCAATAACTTGACATCATAAGTTATTTATAGTAGATGGGCACTTTGCTGCTGTATTGCTCTTAAGTTCTAGTACAAACAGCATTTATCTTGCTAATAAAAACATAAGCAGCTTTAGTGGACTTACTTAGTAGTATCGCAGCAAAACTTTGCGCAACAGTATGTAAAATGATGAGAGATTCATTGTTTGTTTTTCAAATCCATTCACCAAGTAAACATCTGAATTTTGAGAAACTAACACCACTGTCTTTATAGATAACATGGCTCTAACATTGACATTATGATGTAGGTGTATCTAAAGTGAGCTTCTTGTAAACCATGAGGTCAAATTTACATTTCACGACATTAAATTTCCTTGCGGAAAGCCCAAAGTTTTATCCACAATGCTTGCACAGTCCTAATTGTGGCATATCTTCTGGATATGTAGATGTCAGCAAGCAAATAATGTAAGGGACAGTTATATTTCTTGATTCTTGTTTGCAGTCAAAACTGATTTGGGTTCACACACAACCAGCTTTTTTTGGCATTCATTGTAGGAATTGTTGGACTGTAAAATAAAAATAAAAGAACAACTTTTATTTAATTTTAAAAAGTTAATAATATACATAACTAGAATGACTAATATTAGCAGTAACTCATCCTATTGTAACAACCTAATAATGTCATAGTCAACAAAATTGTATTTTGAAAAACTAATCATAATGAGAAGTCAATAGGGCTTATATTATTATACTGACCATAGATCAAAACACAAGGAATAAATCTAACCATAAATTTAGAAAACTGCTTATACTAAAATTTAACCAATATTTATATTTTAGTCAATACTCAGCAAACACAGATGTTAATTTCTAAATATAAAACTACTATCAACTAGAATCTAGATCTAGAGTTCTAGACTATTCTAGACTAGATCTAGAAAATTCTAGATCTAGGTCTACTACAGTACTAGATTCGTGGGTCGTTATGACTGGGTTCTACAGTTTCATTTATTTAAAAATAGTAATTGACAAGCGTGTTTAACATTGGTAAATAGTTAACTAAATTAATTCTTATAAAGGAATTAAGCTGTACTAGACAACATATTAGTAGATTTAGAAACTAATGTCAGCGCGTCAGTCAGTGAAGTCAGTGAGATATCGCTGTGTGGTGGCATGGCGACTACACTAGATCTAGATTTAGCGTCTAGTTATTAAAAAAAAATTACCTTCAAATTTCTTTCGCTGAACAAAGTACTCCTGTCATGGTATCTGTTATTTCGAGCAATAACTGCATTATTTACACGTCATGTTGAAAACAAATGGTTTGTTATTGCAAAAATTGATGTGAAGACAATCACGTAGCCATGTTTGTTTGTTGACAAAAATCCGTCGAACTCGATCACTGCGCATGCGCAGAAAGGTCATTACTAAGGTACGGCTTGAGAATACAAATCGGACCAATGAAATCGCTTGATTTGCGAAATCTTTTATTGAAATATCACATTTGCAAGTAAAATAACTGTATTCGAATGTAGAGTATCGTTTACGGCTCAAACAGACGAAAAAAATGATATATAATATACTATATTTTTCTTTATAGTTGCTTTATAAAAATCAACTCAAAATTTCAGATATTTGATTAAAAAGTTGATTTTTTAAGCAGAGGGTGGTGTCTTTAAAATTATAATTAAAATAGAAAAATGTATCGTACAAGTATACTTGAAACTGTTTTCGATTCTAGGAATATGAAATTTATTAAAACATCAATTTCCTAAAAATATTTTTTTCCAAGTTTAATTAGCATTTTTTACATGTAGAGGCCCCTTAAATAGCATTGAATTTAAATGTTAAAGGGCTAGAACTCCGGAGGACTTTTGTTAGCAGGAACTTTAAACATGGTTGCTTCCCTTACACTGTAATATGTAAGAAGTCGAGCAAAAAAATTTGCTTTTTAAATGTTATTTTTTAAAATTGTGTTTATTCTGACAATTTTAAATTTTTTTTGTAAATTTTTTTAAATATTATATGGTGAATTTTGTTGCTTTACATATACATATGGTATTTATCATTGATAATAACTGTTTTAAGTCCAAAAATGAATTAAAGATTTAAAATTTAATTTTGTTATTAAATCTTTCATATTGCTTGATATTTTCATTCACCAAACACCATCAACCATCAACCAACGGTCAACACCAACTCACCAAACACCATCAACCAACTCACCAAACACCATCAACCAACCCACCAAACACCATCAACCATCAACCAACACCAACCCACCAAACACCATCAACCATCAGCCAACACCAACTCACCAAACACCATCAACCAACCCACCAAACACCATCAACCATCAACCAACACCAACCCACCAAACACCATCAACCAACACCAACCCACCAAACACCATCAACCATCAACCAACTCACCACACACCATCAACTATCAGCCAACAGCAACTCACCACACTGGGCATTGTCCAAGACCAGCAGATCAAACGCCCCCTGGAAACCTGCCCGCACCAAACACCATCAACCAACCCACCAAACACCATCAACCATCAACCAACTCACCACACACCACCAACCATCACCCAACACCAACCCACCATCAACCACCAACCATCAACCAACTCACCACACTGGGCATTGTCCAAGACCAGCAGATCAAACGCCCCCTGGAAACCTGCCCGCACCAAAACACCATCAACCAACTCACCAAACACCATCAACCATCAACCAACACCAACCCACCAAACACCACCAACCAACAGCAACTCACCAAACACCACCAAACACCACCAACCACCACCAACCATCACCCAACACCAACCCACCAAACACCATCAACCAATCGACCAAACACCATCAACCATCAACCAACACCAACTCACCAAACACCATCAACCAACACCAACCCACCAAACACCATCAACCAACCCACCAAACACCACCAACCAACCCACCAAACACCATCAACCATCAACCATCAGCCAACAGCAACCCACCAAACACCATCAACCAACTCACCAAACACCATCAACCAACTCACCAAACACCATCAACCAACCCACCATCAACCATCAACCAACCCACCAAACACCACCAACCAACCCACCAAACACCATCAACCAACCCACCAAACACCACCAACCAACCCACCAAACACCATCAACCAACCCACCAAACACCACCAACCAACCCACCAAACACCATCAACCATCAACCATCAGCCAACAGCAACCCACCAAACACCACCAACCAACCCACCAAACACCATCAACCATCAACCATCAGCCAACAGCAACCCACCAAACACCATCAACCAACCCACCAAACACCACCAACCAACCCACCAAACACCATCAACCAACCCACCAAACACCACCAACCAACCCACCAAACACCATCAACCATCAACCATCAGCCAACAGCAACCCACCAAACACCACCAACCAACCCACCAAACACCATCAACCATCAACCATCACCCAACACCAACCCACCATCAACCACCAACCATCAACCAACTCACCACACTGGGCATTGTCCAAGACCAGCAGATCAAACGCCCCCTGGAAACCTGCCCGCGCCAAATACCATCAACCAACAGCAACTCACCAAACACCATCAACCATCAACCAACACCAACTCACCACACTGGGCATTGTCCAAGACTAGCAGATCAAACGCCCCCTGGAAACCTGCCCGCACATTTTTCACCGTGCCAGCATCCCAGACGACCGTGACACACTTGTCTGGAACTGTCGTCTGCTGACCTCCTCCAATGTCCACCACGGTCCCCACGTGACCTTCACCTCCATCAGCGTCCTCCCACCTCCAGTCTGGTCCCCTGACCACCCTCAGGCCGACCTGCATCCTCCCCTAGGTCCTGGTCTTAATCTGGAAACAACATCACACACTTAGAAACAACATCACACACTTGAAAACATCACACACTTAAAAACAACATCACCCATTTGAAAACATCACCCATTTGAAAACATCACACACTTGAAAACAACATCACACACTTGAAAGCAACATCACACACTTGAAAACATCACACACTTAAAAACAACATCACCCATTTGAAAACATCACACACTTGAAAACAACATCACACACTTGAAAGCAACATCATACACTTGAAAACAACATCACACACTTGAAAACAATATCACACACTTGAAAACAACATCACACACTTGAAAACATCACCCATTTGAAAACATCACACACTTGAAAACAACATCATACACTTGAAAACAACACTACACACGTAAAAACAACACACAGTTGAATGTTCTAAATTCCAAAATTTAGACCCATTCATAACTTCTAAAAGATGAAAATAATGTTTAAAATCACAACGATGAACTAGATCAACTGCTCTAATTTTTGTGAATTCCACCTAGATCTAGAACTGCCACCTAGATCTAAAACTGCCACCTAGATCTAGAAATGCCACTAGATCTAGAACTGCCATCTAGATCTAAAACTGCCACCTAGATTCTAGATCTAGAACTGCCACCTAGATCTAGAACTGTCACCTAGATCTAGAACTGCCACCTAGATCTAGAAATACCATCTCCATAAGCCGTAAAATGACGAGTGTAACTGTGTCAAAGTTCGTGACCTCTGACCTTAATATTTCTGGATACAATCAACACATCGTATCGATTTGTAATCTATCGATTTATCGATCAGTTCGATACGTGTTGTATCTAATCAAGCGATACACACTAGCAATATAAACAAAAGGTGTTTGTAGAAATACTACAAAAGTAGTGTATGTAGAAATACTACAAAAGTAGTGTATGAATGCTACAAAAGTAGCGTATGTAGAAATACTACAAAAGTAGTGTTTATAGTGATACTACAAAAGTAGTGTATGTCACAGTCACACAATGCCTACATTTAACCACATTCTACACGAATAAACACCGCTGTCTGATGTTGGAGGTTCCGGGTTTTTAAAAAAAAAAATGAAAACTTACCAGAAATGTTGTTGCTGTTGTTTTTATTCGTCTCTTTATTGTCTTACAGTGAACAAAAACAGCAAAAAAATAAATTGTAATTGTAATCCTTATGTTTGGTACAACCTACCTAGAAATAAATGGAAATAAATCAAACACAGGCAGCACTGTCAAAAATAGATCTAGCGACACAGCGAACCTACCAGGAAGATTTCAGCGAAGAAAGTTTTACAAGTTTCAGTTTCCCGTAAAGGCGTAATCCAGTTCACAATTACTAATCGGCTAAAAATAGAATCGGGTATATCCCATAGTTTACCGCGTACGTACTGACGTATCCTGTTGTACAACAGCTTGCTACCGGGAAAATCCAATAAATGTTAGCGACTAGATAAGTGGTTCTTAATCTCGATTAAACCTCAGGGGTTCGGAGTCAGTCTTAGGGGTTCGGTGAGTCAATCTCAGGGGTTCGAAGAAGGTCAAGACACACACCCGACTCACATGATTCACGGTCGGATTTTATCAGTGTGGACGATAGAACTATTAAGAAGGGTTCGGTGAATGGGCATATAAAACTGATGGGGTTCGGTACTCCATAAAGTTTTAGAACCACTGTATTAGATCTACTGAGTTCTCGAAACCTCCTGTTTGACAGGATGTGGCTGGGTTTTTTTTTCAAGATAATTTATTTAAAAGCTAAAGAGTTACAAAAAGCTGCTGAATACAATCAGTGTTTTTTTTTTCAGACTTTTTTCTCCGGGGGGCACTTGAAATTTTCGAGGGGGCGGTAGACTTTCTTCGGGGGGGGGGGGGGGCGGACACTGTTAAAAGTATATATTTTCATTTCGTTCGGGGGGGAAGTAGAATTTATTCGAGGGGGGGGGGGGGGGCGGGCTTTACCCGCCCCCCCCCCTCCCCCGAAGAGATGCCTGGAAGAAACTCTGAATACAATTTGACAGTCAACGACACATGTAATACACAATGGAATGGCCGAAGATTAATGTTTTGTTTGATTGACAAAAAATTACATCATTCAAATAATCAAATCGGTTTGAGGGGGAAGTTCAGTGGGTCTGAATTGTTGACAAACATTTTCGCTTTTTTTTTTAATTAAAAAAAATAATTGTGAAAATAATAATTTTGGTTACAGCTATTGAATGGGGTGTGGAGGGGGGGGGGGGGGCAGAGGCGTCGCGAGGCGGGGGCGGGGGGCGGACCGCACCAGGTGACACCATTTAGGGGTGGGGGTGACACCATGACGTAAACATTCAAACTATAGAGAAAACAATGCTACACCCAATGCTACCCATACGTCACAGTATGGAGTGCCCTTTTCTCAACTCGACGTATGACTGTTACTGGTGGGGGGGGGGGGGGGTAGTTTAAATTTCGTGACCTCATTACATTAATGGTAATGACCTCTTTCTAAAAGAGTTTCAGTTCTATAAAAAGATGTCAATAAAGTGCCCATGTACACACTTGTTCATGCAGTAGTCACGGTCAAGTTGTCTAACCTTTCGTCCGACTTATCACTACAAATTGCTGGTTCACACCCTAGGGTAGCTTTTGTCGTTGAGAAATTTAAGAACAGCATTAAAAACAGATCGTTGTTGTATATGTACTGGTGACTGCTTTAAAAAAAAATTTAAATAATTCTGAAAATTTAAAAACAACTTTTTTTGTTTATTAGAAAACGTTACATAAACATCACAAAATAAATTTTTAAAAATGTTACATTAGTAAACTATCGTCATCAACAGCATCACCCCAACTGTTGCCGAACAAATCAGCCGGTGGGCCTGGGGAACATTAAAAGACAGGGGGGTGGGGCCTTACCCCCGAGACATTCGCAAGTTATTGCGGTAGGTTGACGTAAGTTTGCGGACATGAAATTGATTTTAAAAAATCGCATAATACACCTCCGACAACTAAATTACACTCGACGTTGAAACTGGAAAACCTCGTTAGATATAAAATTATCTTGCTCGATTTAGACATTGTACTTTAATTAACCTTTAAACTTTAATTAGTTGATGTTTATAAAACATTTTGTTTACTGTACCTCAATCAGATTGTTACGTTTTTAAAGTTTTTTTTTGTTTTACAAGATATCATCTAGATCACATCTGAGATCACTAATACTAGTTCTTTGGGACCTTTGGGGACCTGAGACCTCTGGGGACCTGGGACCTTTGGGGACCGTGTTTGTTACGCCACTTCACCACACTATGACACTATAAACCCCACCCCTATCGTCTAGCCACCCGTACCATCATTAAACAACAATATCAACTAGTTATCGTTTGTCACAGATAAACCAATACAAATGTTACAAAAAATGTATGTACATAATTTGTTGTCATAAATGTCATGTGACATCCAGGAGAACGTAACAGTCAAAGTTGTAAGTCTTCAAAACATTACATATAAAAACAACAAAAACCAACAACCATTTGTTGTTTTATTTTGTACAAGCTACTCTATAGGAAATGGACAAATGGAAGCACGAGTTAAAAAAAGAGATTATGAAAAAAATTTTTGTCTTAAAACATAAGCTGCTAGTAAAAGAGATCAGTTCATACATGACGTGGGTTTGTTAGGGGATGTATGTGCGTACATGACGTCAGTTTGTTAGGGGATGTATGTGCGTACATGACGTCAGTTTGTTAGGGGATGTATGTGCGTACATGACGTCAGTTTGTTAGGGGATGTATGTTCGTACATGCAGCTGTATAGGTGTTCCACAAACAGGACATGACGTCAGAGCCTCGCTGCACGGACCGCAGCAGACGATATGCCCGCAGGGGACGAAAGCGGTGTTGGCCTCGCTCATCTGACAAACGCTGCAGCTGCTCTTCTTGTGTTGACCCTGCGTGACCTCAACCTTGACCTCACCGCTGGCTGCCGGCGTGACGTCATCACACGCGGCCACGGCCTGCGTGACGTCATCGACAGACGTGAAGGCCAGTCCTGTGAAGGCCAGACGTTCCTCCACCACCCGCCTCACCCTCTCCGTGGACAGCCCAAGCTTCATGGCCTCCTGCACGGCAGGGCTGTCGACGGCTGTCTGCAGGTCAGCCTCACTGTACTTGACCTGCATAAAGGTGAGGACATTATAAGATCAGCGTCGCTCTACTACACCTGCACAAACATGAGGACATTATAAGATCAACGTCGCTCTACTTGACCTGCACAAAGGTGAGGACATTATAAGATCAGCGTCGCTCTATTTCACCTACACAAACATGAGGACATTATAATATCAGCGTCGCTCTACTTGACCTGCACAAACATGAGGACATTATAAGATCAGCGTCGCTCTACTTCACCTACACAAACGTGAGGACATTATAAGATCAGCGTCGCTCTACTTGACCTGCACAAAGGTGAGGACATTATAAGATCAGCGTCGCTCTACTTCACCTACACAAACATGAGGACATTATAATATCAGCGTCACTCTACTTCACCTGCACAAACATGAGGACATTATAAGATCAGCGTTGCTCTACTCCACCTGCACAAAGGTGAGGACATTATAAGATCAGCGTCACTCTACTTCACCTGTACAAACATGAGGACATTATAATATCAGCGTCACTCTACTTCACCTGTACAAACATGAGGACATTATAAGATCAGCGTAGCTCTACTTTTGTCCAGGATTTTCTAGATTTTGGCCAAATTTAGTCCAGCTTTTGCTAGATTTTGGCCAAATTTAGTCCAGCTTTTGCCAAATTTAGTCCAGCTTTTGCTAGATTTTGGCCAAATTTAGTCCAGCTTTTGCTAGATTTTGGCCAAATTTAGTCCAGCTTTTGCTAGATTTTGGCCAAATTTAGTCCAGCTTTTGCTAGATTTTGGCCAAATTTAGTCCAGCTTTTGCTAGATTTTGGCCAAATTTAGTCCAGCTTTTGCTAGATTTTGGCCAAATTTCGACCAGATCTACACACAAAAAACAACTTGACCTTGACTAGGATCTCTGGACTGAAGTTCTGTGTGTGACCGCTGGCTGGAAACTCCACCTCCACGTCGCCATCTTCTAGAACCTTCCGGACGATTCCAACTTTGTTCAGGCACTGTGGGAATATGGTGACGTAATGTGTGGGAATGTGTGGGAATGTGGTGACGTAATGTGTGGCATACATGTGGCAAAACGCAAAAATACCACAACGTAACACAATAATACGACGCCATTCCACGATAATATCAAAATTCCACACTAATAAGACACCATACCACGGTAATACCACACCATACCACAGTAATACCACCCACACCACAGTGATACCACACCATACAACAGACCTCACTCAAAACGACTAGCTTCAGTCTTGTGAAAGTTGCGAAAACACAACTGGACACCATCATTGTACCCTCACCTTTGTCCCGTTCGTGATTTATAAAAGAATTAATTCACGTGTCCTGGGACCATTTTTCCAATACATGTTGGGTACTTACTTTAGCTGCGTCTTCGATCCACTTGAACCGTTGTTTCTGTGTCCTGATTAAAGTCTTAAGGTCGGCCCTACAGAAAGTTTTGTCCCCGGGCTTCAGATAAGGCTCGTCAACTTTACCTGGGGGTGAAGTTTGAGTTTTGAGATGGGTTATTTATGTGATCACACCAAGTGAGAACACACACCCTTTGTACGAATGAACACCCCATGTGAGAATACACACTCCATGTAAGAATTATCACACCGTGTGGGAATACACACTCCATGTAAGAATTATCACACCGTGTGGGAATACACACCCCATTCATCAGACACGTGACACATTGACCTACCTAGAACGTGCAGGTGATTCCTGTAGTAAACCCCACCGGTTGCCGGCGTGACACACTTCAAATCTTGCCGGCCTCTGTGTCCGACACGGCAGATGCTGTCATAGCCGGACTTCCACTGAACTTTGACCCCGCTCCTGTAGGACCCAGCGGCGTAGTTTCTCACCTGCACTACCTCCCCCTCCTCACCCTCCCCTGTAACGAGATGGGGTAGGGGTGAGTGGTTGTTAACATTGTTAACGAGATGTTTACACATTTTTCTCGGCGAATTCACGAGGTAAAATCTGAGATGCTATAAATAGACACTCACCATTTAGGTGTAAAATCTGAGATGCTATAAATAGACACTCACCATTGAGGTCGTGCTATAAATAGACACTCACCATTGAGGTGTAAAATCTGAGATGCTATAAATAGACACTCACCATTGAGGTCGTGCTATAGACACTCACCATTGAGGTCGTGCTATAAATAGACTCACCATTGAGGTCGTGCTATTAATAGACACTCACCATTGAGGTGTAAAATCTGAGATGCTATAAATAGACACTCACCATTGAGGTCGTGCTATAAATAGACACTCACCATTGAGGTCGTGCTATAAATAGACACCATTGAGGTCGTGCTATAAATAGACACTCACCATTGAGGTCGTGCTATAAATAGACACCATTGAGGTCGTGCTATAAATAGACACTCACCATTGAGGTCGTGCTATAAATAGACACTCACGATTGAGGTCGTGCTATAAATAGACACTCACCATTGAGGTCGTGCTATAAATAGAAACTCACCATTGAGGTCGTGCTATAAATAGACTCACCATTGAGTTCGTGCTATTAATAGACACTCACCATTGAGGTGTAAAATCTGAGATGCTATAAATAGACACTCACCATTGAGGTCGTGCTATAAATAGACTCACCATTGAGTTCGTGCTATAAATAGACTCACCATTGAGGTCGTGCTATAAATAGACACTCACCATTGAGTTCGTGCTATAAATAGACTCACCATTGAGTTCGTGCTATAAATAGACTCACCATTGAGGTCGTCCCATTTCCAGTCGACTCCCCGGGTCACGTGAGCTCCCAGAAAAATTCCTTTGGCCTCGACCTTCGTCTCCTGGCTCAGGGCGCGGGCTGGCACCAGGACCCTACACGCACACACACACACACATGCACATACACACAAACACACACACAAACACACAATCACACACACAAACACACAAACACACAATCACACACAAACAGGGAGAGAGAAAATGGTATGGACCGTTTAGCTGAATAAAATTTACTTCTCATGGCCCGTCTAGCTTACAAATGTCAACCTGTCATGGCCCGTCTAGCCGTATAAAAACGTACCTGGCCATAGATGGCCCGTCTAGCCGTATAAAAACGTACCTAGCGTTAGATGGCCCGTCTATTCTGACAAAGGCGTGGCCCAAGTCGTGTTGGCCACCCATGTAGCACTGAGTACAAAGATCGTAGTCCATGCACTCAGTGCATCTCCATCTGATGCCAAGAATGTTTTTGCCAGTTTTACATTCGTCACAGTTAAAACTGTGTCGGACACCTGGGATAAAACGTGGATAAGTTCAAACTATGTCTGACACATGGAAATGTAAAAACTGTCTGACACATGGAAATGTAAAAACTGTGTCTGACACCTTAGATAAAAACATGGGGAAAAAATGTGTCTTGACACCTGAGCTGATTGTTAAAAAAAAATTAAAGTTTAATAATGTCTTAGTTGTGTGATTGTAAAAATAAAAATAAAACTACGAAGCTAGTGTAGATGATGTTTTATTTTTACCAAATGATGTTTTATCTTTACCTGATGACGTTCTATCTTTACCTGATTATGTTTTAACTTTACTTTATGTTGTTTTATCTTATGGTGTTTCATCCTTACCTGCTGATGCTTTATCTTTACCTGATGTTGTTTTATCTTTACCTGATGTTGTTTTATCTTTACCTGATGTTGTTTTATCTTTACCTGATGTTGTTTTATCTTTACCTGATGGTGTTTTATCTTTACCTGATGGTGTTTTATCTTTACCTGATGGTGTTTTATCTTTACCTGATGGTGTTTTATCTTTAACTGATGGTGTTCTATCCTTACCTGATGGTGTTTTATCTTTACCTGATGGTGTTTTATCTTTACCTGATGGTGTTTTATCTTTACCTGATGGTGTTTTATTTTTACCTGATGGTGTTTTATCTTTACCTGATGGTGTTTTATCTTTACCTGATGGTGTTTTATCTTTACCTGCAGGTGTTTTATCTTTACCTGATGGTGTTCTATCCTTACCTGATGGTGTTTTATCTTTACCTGATGGTGTTTTATCTTTACCTGATGGTGTTTTATCTTTACCTGCAGGTGTTTTATCTTTACCTGATGGTGTTCTATCCTTACCTGATGGTGTTTTATCTTTACCTGATGGTGTTTTATCTTTACCTGATGTTGTTTTATCTTTACCTGCAGGTGCCGTGTCCAAGACACGGAGATCGTAACTTCCGCTGGCGCCGACACGACAGCTGGTCATTATCCCATTATCCCAGACCACGCGCACGGCTCTGACTGGTATACCAAACAATCCCACCTCCATCTCCTGGACGGTACCCACGTGACCTTCACCTCCGTCAAATGTGTCGTCCACAAGGTCGGGGCCCCTCACGACCCTGTACCCGATGCAGGTTTTGGCGGGAGTTTGGTTGTCGTCTGTTGGCCGCTCGTGTTGTACCTACAATGGGAAATATTTGTGCGGGGGTGGTGGGGTGGGGAGGGGGGGGGGGGTAAATAAGTGAGGCGACGGATAAACGTGACTTCAAAGGTCTGGGGCTTTAAATAACAGGGCTACATGTATGCAGTGCCGGCGCCAGGTTATTTAACGCCCTAGGCAAAACTTATTAAAACGCCCCCTTTCACACAAATTAATTACTAAAACATATGTATAAGAAAACAATTAACTGGAAGCGACATATTGATTTATTAACAATTGCATACACGTTATAAGTAGACATGAAAATCAAATTTTACTTGCCTCTTTCGTCACAAAAGTTTGTACTAATTCCTTCAATTACAGTCTACGGGTCTACTCTGTACTTTACGACAATGCCCCCCCCCCTTTTTGCCCTTCCTTTCCCCCCCCCCCCCCCCCCCCCCGCTCTCCCGGGAGAAAAAAAAGTCTGTAAAAAAAATCTGTAAAAAAGGATAGTTCTCGTAGTGTTGGACTCTCTGTAGTCCTCCCAAGGTGAGTTCCAGAACGGAACTTACCTGTTTTAAGCTTGACTGTCTTTAGTTATATTTGTAAAATGTCTGTATTGTGTGATTATGTAACGATTTTTTTTTGAAAAATAAAAGGTTATTAATGTTATAGATTTTAGCCTACAATTGTTATATATGAATCCTTTAGGAGAGGGCAAAAAAAAAATATGAAAAAGACACATAATTAATTAGATTATTAATTTGCGAGTAAGACGGTTTTAGACGCATTTGTTGCATTCATGCTGTATGTCTACTAATATTAAGTATTGCAATCTACAACAGCTACAGATGTGTTTGTTTTTCAACTAGATAATGCTAAAAAACGTACCAAACTATTTAGTTTAAATCTTCTGTTCTATATAATTATTACAATAGCAAATAATATCTTAAAGTTGTATTTATAAGTAAGCGGTCAACCTAAGGTGCAGGAATTTGAAATTAATGTAAAGTTAAGCAACGAATTATCTCCCATTTGGAAGTTCAAAAACCAAAATTTTGTTCAAGGGAAATAACTTTCACAATAGTAGCTAAATTAACCTAGTGTAACTAAGATATTCTTGAAAAAACAGAGTAAAACTATTTAAATTGCATTACGTGATAATAAGAATCAATATTTTATATTATTTATATAAGCGTGTCAAAAGAATATATTCTGCTAATCGACTAGTTAACTGTAGCTTTTTTTGAAAGTCTAAACACGCTAGCATTATTTTAACATACTTCTAGTCAGTTTTGATGACATGCAACTAAGTGTAGGGATGTTAACTTGAAATAAAGACAAATTTTGGATCCCCGAAATAAAGGGACGCCTTTCAAGAAATTCAAATACGGTTAACTGTTTAAGACGTTGCTATAATTATCGATTATGTGTAAAAACAAATATTATTTGGAAAAACAAAATTTACGGTTACTTACAAATTCCAGCCTATTTAATATTATATATTAATACTTTAATAGTGATAATTAAGATTCCTAAAAAAAAAAAAAACTAAAGATTTCAGCTAGAAAACGCCTAACTTTCTTTGTTGTGTGATCAAATAAAAAATACGACACTTTAACACCTCGATACTTTATACCTACGAAACCATTATCAGCAGCCTTCCACCGTTACTCCCAAATCTAAACGATTCATCAAAACTTACCAAACAAGTACAATATTTTTAACATCCCGTCATTACAAAACACTATACACCAGAACAGATTTCTAATTCAAAGTAAAAGAAAACGAGACTTACAAGCCCTATTTAAAACCCAAAATCGCACGTGTTTTGGAACGCCCCGTCATGCGCTGGAGCGATCACTAAATCAACATTAAATACAGATACAGTTTGAAATGTTCGAAATTTAAATTACGAACATATTTAATCGTTTTCTACATCAATTATGTGACACCAAAATAAAAAGGCAAAATGACTAGTAAAAAGCGCCCCGTCCTTACTAAATTTAGGAGGTGGGGTTTCATTTTCAACATCGCGAATAAATGTAGGCCTGTATAGACCTAATTTTGGGGTGGGGGCGCAAAATTGTTAGTTCGTCCTAGGCGCCGAAATAGATCGCTACTCCTTTGTATATTACCATCTATAGTTTATAAAAGATAATCAAAGTTATAAATCATTAGGTACTTTTTGATAATAGCGATTAAACCTTTTTGCGCCCCCCTAGGGATGGCGCCCAAGGCGACCGCCTAGTTCGCCTTTTAGGTAGCGCCGGCCTACATGTATGAGGGGCGACATATATATGGGGTTACATATATATGTGGTTACAGATATATGGGGTTACAGATATATAGGGCTACAGCCTCACCCAACAGACTTTACCTCACCCAACACGACAGACTTTACCTCACCCAACAGACTTTACCTCACCCAACATGGCAGACTTTACCTCACACAACAGATTTTACCTCACCCAACAGACTTAACCTCACCCAACACGACAGACTTTACCTCACCCAACAGACTTTACCTCACCCAACAGACTTTACCTCACCCAACAGACTTTACCTCACCCAACAGACTTTACCTCACCCAACACGACAGACTTTACCTCACCCAACAGACTTTACCTCACCCAACACGGCAGACTTTACCTCACTCAACACGACAGACTTTACCTCACCCAACAGACTTTACCTCACCCAACAGACTTTACCTCACCCAACAGACTTTACCTCACCCAACAGACTTTACCTCACCCAACACGGCAGACTTTACCTCACCCAACACGACAGACTTTACCTCACCCAACAGACTTTACCTCACCCAACAGACTTTACCTCACCCAACACGACAGACTTTACCTCACCCAACACGACAGACTTTACCTCACCCAACAGACTTTACCTCACTCAACACGACAGATTTTACCTCACCCAACAGACTTTACCTCACCCAACAGACTTTACCTCACCCAACAGACTTTACCTCACCCAACACGACAGACTTTACCTCACCCAACACGACAGACTTTACCTCACCCACCACGACAGACTTTACCTCACCCAACAGACTTTACCTCAACCACCACGACAGTCTTTACCTCACCCAACACGACAGACTTTACCTCACCCAACAGACTTTACCGCACCCAACACGGCAGACTTTACCTCACTTAACACGACAGACTTTACCTCACCCAACAGACTTTACCTCACCCAACAGACTTTACCTCACCCAACAGACTTTACCTCACCCAACAGACTTTACCTCACCCAACAGACTTAACCTCACTCAACACGACAGACTTTACCTCACCCAACACACTTTACCTCACCCAACAGACTTTACCTCACCCAACAGACTTTACCTCACCCAACACGACAGACTTTACCTCACCCAACAGACTTTACCTCACCCAACACGACAGACTTTACCTCACCCAACAGACTTTACCTCACCCAACAGACTTTACCTCACTCAACACGACAGATTTTACCTCACCCAACAGACTTTACCTCACCCAACAGATTTTACCTCACCCAACAGACTTTACCTCACTCAACACGGCAGACTTTACCTCACCCAACAGACTTTACCTCACCCAACACGGCAGACTTTACCTCACCCAACAGACTTTACCTCATCCAACAGACTTTACCTCACCCAACACGGCAGACTTTACCTCACCCAACACGGCAGACTTTACCTCACCCAACACGACAGACTTTACCTCACCCAACTTTACCTCACCCAACAGACTTTACCTCACCCAACACGACAGACTTTACCTCACCCTACAGACTTTACCTCACCCAACAGACTATACCTCACCCAACACGACAGACTTTACCTCACCAAACATGGCAGACTTTACCTCACCCAACACGGCAGACTTTACCTCACCCAACAGACTTTACCTCACCCAACAGACTTTACCTCACCCAACACGGCAGACTTTACCTCACCCAACACGGCAGACTTTACCTCACCCAACAGACTTTACCTCACCCAACAGACTTTACCTCACCCAACACGGCAGACTTTACCTCACCCATCACGGCAGACTTTACCTCACCCAACACGGCAGACTTTACCTCACCCAACACGACAGACTTTACCTCACCCAACAGACTTTACCTCACCCAACACGGCAGACTTTACCTCACCCAACAGACTATACCTCACCCAACATGACAGACTTTACCTCACCCAACATGGCAGACTTTACCTGTAGCGGCATGAATAGACCAGGGGGAGGTAACAACAGGTTCATCAAGGCCGCTCGTTCTAGGCTGCGGTGTAGGTCATCTCCCATCTCAATGTCGGGCACTCCGGCAGGTGGCACCACAGACGGGGCATCAGACTGACCTAAACATACAACACCATTAGGGGTACGACAGGTGGGGCATCAGACTGACCTAAACATACAACACCATTAGGGGTACCACAGGTGGGGCATCAGACTGACCTAAACACACAACACCATTAGGGGTACCACAGGTGGGGCATCAGACTGACCTAAACACACAACACCATTAGGGGCACCACAGGTGGGGCATCAGACTGACCTAAACACACAACACTATTAGAGGGCAGCACAGATGGGGCATCAGACTGACCTAAACGTACAACAACATTAGAGGGCAGCACATATGCGGCTGTGCTAAACAAACAACATTGTGGTACAGTCTCAGTACACGAATGGTGCGACAGTGGACACTGTGAGACTGGTCCACAGGGAGATGTACTGGTGTACTTTACAGGGAGATAACTACACTACAGGGAGATAACTACACTACAGGGAGATAACTGGTGAACAATACATGGAGATCACTGGTAAATAATACAGGGGGATAACTACAATACAGTGAGGTAACTGGTGTACATTACAGGGAGATAACTACACTACAGGGAGATAACTGGTGAACAATACATGGAGATCACTGGTAAATAATACAGGGGGATAACTACAATACAGGGAGATAACTGGTGTACATAAAGGGGGGATAACTGATGAACAGTAGAGGGAGATAGCTGGTGTACAATAGAGAGAGATAATTACAATACAGTGAAATAACTACGATACAGGGAGATAACTACTATACACAAACCTAAGACCAGGAGATGATTCTTGTAGTAGAATCCACCACTGGCATCTTTCAGACATTTCAGGTGAACTTTGCCCCCTCGACCCACCTGGTGTGCGGTCCTCTGCCCTGTGGTCCAGGTAACCATGGCAACAGATCTGCCATGGGTCAGCTCTGTCACGGTGCCTTCATCTCCCACCCCCACTGGAACATCAAGAATTACAGAATCTGTACAGACGGTTGTACATGCCTTGCTAAACCAGTACAACTGGTTTTCATGTACAGCTACATTTTGTTGTCCATTTCCAGCTGAAGTGAATGTGATCTAACAACTACATTGTGTACTTCACTTTAATGCTAAACATCAACACAGAACTCGCACGAAGTGACGTTACAAAACCTACACAACTTTCAATAGTTGTACTAAGATGACCCCAGATAACATGAGCCTAATTAACAAGATGAACGCTAAAATTGTAATCAACGACTTACCCTCTGACGGCAGCGGTGACACCCAGTCCCTCCCCCTCCCCACGGTAGCGCCCACAAAAATGCCCAGCGCCTGCCTCCTCATCACGTGACTCTCACTTCTCTCAGGGACGGCAACACTGCAATCACATGACCTTCAACTTTAGCACGTGATGTATACTATGACATAACATGATGTACACTAACATATGACATAACATGATGTACACTAACATATGACATACACAGATGTACACTGACATATGACATAACCTGATGTACACTAACATATGACATAACATGATGTACACTAACATATGACATAACATGATGTACACTAACATATGACATAACATGATGTACACTGACATATGACATAACATAATGTGTACAGTCATTTGACCATACCACGTGACCTTTGACCTTCCTGTGTAAAATCTGACCTACCCTTCACTGGCCGGGGTGTCTAGTCGACAAAACTCATGGTCAAGGTCGTGTCTATCTGCCATGTAACAGGGCGTGCACAGGTTCACATCCGGGCACTCGCTGCACCGCCATCTTATGCCCTCTATGCCCAGCTGCAGGCACTCACTGCACATCACATCGGGATGTCTCACACCTGAGACAACATCAGTGATGTTACGGTTATGTGGTTAAATAAACCATGCGACAACATCAATGATGTTACTGTTGTGTCGTTAAATGAACCATGAGACAACATCAATGATGTTATGGTTGTGTGGTTAAATAAACGATGAAAGAACATCAATGATGTTACAGTTGTGTTGTTAAATAAACCATGAGACAACATCAATGATGTTACGGTTGTGTTGTTAAATAAACCATGAGACAACATCAATGTTACAGTTGTGTTGTTAAATAAACCATGAGACAACATCAATGATGTTACGGTTGTGTGGTTAAATAAACCATGAGACAACATCAATGATGTTACGGTTGTGTGGTTAAATAAACCATGAGACAACATCAATGATGTTACGGTTGTGTGGTTAAATAAACCATGAGACATCAATGACTGAAAGGCAGAAAGGTCAGATATGATTAAATGAAATTAAAAATTTGAAATTTGAATCGCTTGTGCTAATAGGAATACAAAAACTCACCAAACACCATCAACCAACTCACCAAACACCATCAACCAACCCACCAAACACCATCAACCAACCCACCAAACACCATCAACCAACACCAACTCACCAAACACCATCAACCAACCCACCAAACACCATCAACCAACGGCCAACACCAACTCACCAAACACCATCAACTAACTCACCAAACACCATCAACCAACCCACCAAACACCATCAACCAACCCACCAAACACCATCAACCAACTCACCAAACACCATCAACCAACCCACCAAACACCATCAACCAACCCACCAAACACCATCAACCAACCCACCAAACACTATCAACCAACACCAACCCACCAAACACTATCAACCAACACCAACTCACCAAACACCATCAACCAACCCACCAAACACCATCAACCAACACCAACTCACCAAACACCATCAACCAACCCACCAAACACCATCAACCAACTCACCAAACACCATCAACCAACCCACCAAACACCATCAACCAACCCACCAAACACCATCAACCAACCCACCAAACACCATCAACCAACTCACCAAACACCATCAACCAACCCACCAAACACCATCAACCAACCCACCAAACACCATCAACCAACTCACCAAACACCATCAACCAACCCACCAAACACCATCAACCAACCCACCAAACACCATCAACCAACTCACCAAACACCATCAACAAACCCACCAAACACCATCAACCAACCCACCAAACACCATCAACCAACCCACCAAACACCATCAACCAACCCACCAAACACCATCAACCAACCCACCAAACACCATCAACCAACCCAGCAAACACCATCAACCAACCCACCAAACACCATCAACCAACCCACCAAACACCATCAACCAACCCACCAAACACCATCAACCAACTCACCAACTCACCAAACACCATCTCACCAAACACCATCAACCATCAACCAACCCACCAAACACCATCAACCAACAACCAACACCAACCCACCAAACACCATCAACCAACTCACCATCAACCACCAACCATCAACCAACCCACCAAACACCATCAACCAACCCACCAAACACCATCAACCAACCCACCAAACACCATCAACCAACCCACCAAACACCATCAACCAACCCACCAAACACCATCAACCAACCCACCAAACACCATCAACCAACCCACCAAACACCATCAACCAACCCACCAAACACCATCAACCAACCCACCAAACACCATCAACCAACAGCAACTCACCACACTGGGCATTGTCCAAGACCAGCAGATCAAACGCCCCCTGGAAACCTGCCCGCACATTTTTCACCGTCCCAGCATCCCAGACGACCGTGACACACTTGTCTGGAACTGTCGTCTGCTGACCTCCTCCAATGTCCACCACGGTCCCCACGTGACCTTCACCTCCATCAGCGTCCTCCCACCTCCAGTCTGGTCCTCTGACCACCCTCAGGCCGACCTGCATCCTCCCCTAGGTCCTAGGTTTAAATAAAAACATAAAAAATTTAAAACCATAATTTTTTACTTTCTCGTAGGCTATATACGAAGTATAGAGAAAGTATTGTAATCGTGCAAAAAAAAAATCGAGATTTTTACAAATCTCGACGTTTTACACCTCACTGATACGGAAAAACATAATTTTGCAATCTTGTCCGTATGTCTGTGTGTCTGTCTGTGTGTCTGTGTGTCTGTGTGTCTGTCCGTGTGTAAACACGATAACTTGAGTACCGTTACAGCTAGGTTGATGAAATTTCATATATGTATTTTATCAAAATCGTAGATCCGTATCAACTTTTGAGCGATTTCCGATAACCGGAAGTGGTACTTTTCCTACTTTGAATTTTTCAAAAGCCTATAACTTGAGTACTATTTCAGATAGATAAATGAAATTTCACATGTAAGTAAAAGATCTAATTCTCTACCTTCTGTTAAATTTTGAGTAATTTCCGTTGACCGGAAGTAGTAATTTACGCTATTTCCGATTTCTCAAAAAACTAATGTAAATTTTAAAAGTACTAATAATATTGCGCACTATTATGCGCTTTTTTATAAGGCGTTCACTTGGTGTGCAATTAATTTGTCTACGAGATTTTATTCTATTTTTAAAACTTTAAGTATTTAAAATGGATTAAAAATCATGTCTATAGCCCGAGTTCCCATCCCCTGTTATTTTATATAAGAATATTCGAGAAAGTTTAGGGGAGATCACTCCCGGTTTATTTTAAATTGAAGTTATTGAAAGCTTTTATTAAAAATGCCAACTTCTGAGTGGGTTTTATAATTAGCTGTAAATCATCGTATTACAGCAACACTGTCTAAAGATATTTTCCCCGTGATATTCTTCGTTTTGATGTTCTCGTCTTGGTTTGTTATAAATAAATATCCACCCAGTTGTTCTGTCCATCCATATTTGCTAACCCACACACTTGAATGGGCGTCTGATATATTCCCAAGAAGCTGGCGGAATTTGCCTTTCCTGATTGTTTGGTATATAGATGCAACAACATGGCAAACAAATTTACGAATTGAGTCCTCAAACCCCACAATTCCAATAATAATTAGAAGGCTTGGATCATACTCCAAATTTTAAAACCATAATTATCAATTTTTAAACAAATTTAAATGAACGATTAAAACTATAATGATATTGAGTTGATTTATTTTATTCCATTTCTAGCTTTACTTAACTGAGTGACGCATTATTTTTGCAGCTTTTAGACGACTCTATTAAAATATTTTTTTAAAGAATTAAAGGAATTACAGTAAATAAATTATTTTGGTGAATTTCCCCTTTTAATATAAACAAATAGTTTAACTTCCGGGCAATAATATTAAGTGAGATCTGTATGTGCCATCCACTCAGACGTTTTATATCAAGGGTTCCCTCCCTTTCTATAACTACAAACACATCGCAAACCCAGGACGTAAATATGTTACAGGACATTTGTAGGTTAGATTAGAATAGGCTAGAATAGACTAGAACGTAGGGGAGAAGTGTATGTGTGAGTTGAGTTAACCCCGGGGTGTTTAGGTATTGTTATCCCAAGGTCGAGTCGGGTATAAAAGCAGAAGTGAACGATTGTTAGGGGCCATTTCGGTAAACACCAGCGTATAGGGCAGTACCGTGTAATGTGTGAACACGAGAACAAATAAAATACTAACATCGTCCTGCACCGTGTTTTGTATTGAATAAAAGCTGGTCTCGACAAAAGACAACACAAAAACTGATTGGATGAAATGTTGAGCACATACCTGGGTTGTAGACAACAGCTAGACGTCTGTACGTCCTGTGACAAAAACAGACGCCTGTACGTCCTGTGACAACAGCTAGACGTCTGTACGTCCTGTGACAACAGCTAGACGTCTGTACGTCCTGTTACAAACACAAACTCTGGGTTATGAGTCAACAACTAGAGAACGTCTGTTACGTCCTGTACCGAACACCAAGTCATAAAACACAGCGTACCGATAAAATCACTAAAAGTTATTTTAATATTTAAACCCCGAGATTTTACCTTTAAATTTTATTCTCCTGCTTACGTAACACGCCAAAATCTCCAGAAGTCCAACCGTCAAACATTCAATACTTTCTAGACTTTTCTATCCTGTGGAGTGAGTTACTAAACTTGTAGCCTATTCAACTTTCCACGAAGTATCGGGAAAACCCATAATTATTTTTTTTAAAAGACGAAATGTTAATTTCACGTTTCAATGAAATGGCTTATATCGCTTACGTGGGTTGTATATTTCATTGTTAGGTTAAATCAATCTTGTTACTATCTATTTCAGGTGTGACGATATATATATATATATATATATATATATATATATATATATATATATATATATATATATATATATGCAAATATGCGTGCGTGTGTGTTTCGTGTGTGTGTGTGTGTGTGTGTGTGTGTCTATGGGTCTATACACGTTAAAGTTAAGAAATAAATCAAATATTAAAACCTTTAAAATAACAATCTTTCAAACTCAACTGATTACTAAATTCAATACAAACATGGGTAGATAACTAGATGAAATACTGGCCCATGACGGTGAACAGTTGGTCATGGGTGGCTGGTTTCATGTCTGGGACTAGTCAGACCCCCACCACTTGACTTACTTGACTTAGTCCTCTTTGCTCCTTATGGAGCATAGGGCCTCCACCATTTCCTTCCATTTCTTCCTATCCTCGGCTATTAATTTTGACATCTCCCAAGACATCCCTATTGGCTTCAGTTCTTCAAGAAGACTCCGCCTCCAGGTCTGTCTTGGGCGCCCTCTCTTCCGCTTTCCCTGGGGGTTCCACTCAAGCGCTTGGCGTGTAACATTTGTGTGAGCCTTTCGCAGTGTGTGACCCACCCAGCGCCACTTCCTCCTTCTTATTTGCACACATATAGGCTCCTGCCTAGCTTTCCTCCATAGTTCCAAGTTCGGCACTTTGTCCTGCCATCTCAGTTTCAGTATCTGTCTAAGGCATCTATTCATGAAGGTCTGTATCTTTGCTGTGCTTGCCTTGGAGACTCTCCATGTCTCTGCTCCATACAGCAGAACTGCCTTGACATTAGAGTTAAATATCCTAATTTTTGTGGTAATGGAGATGGCCGAACTTTTCCATATGGGTCGCAGGACTGTGAAAGCGCAGCGGGCTTTATTAACTCTAGCGCGTATGTCCTCCTCTGTGCCTCCCGTTTTGCTGATCTTGCTGCCAAGGTAGACAAACTCTTGCACATCATTTACCTGTCTTCCGTCTATTGACACTGGAGCCTCCTGTTTATTGTTAATTCTCATCATTTCCGTCTTTTCTTTGTTGATCTTCAGACCTACGCGCTGCGAGATGGCTCCCAATGCATCAACTTTTTCTTGCATGTCCTGTAGCCTGTGCGAGAGTAAGGCAAGAACCCCCACCACTAAGAAGGTGAAAAAAAAAAATCAAGTCAATTTCAAATTTGAATTTTGCCACCAACCCAAAGATGACATTGAGAAGTGCATCAACTGGCCCTTTAAATGTCACCTTCGAATGACATACATGTCACAACATGAAATACACTTGGTAGAGGCATCGGTTAAACAACAGCATCCCATAAACTCTGGGCCCATAAGGACATTGTGTTCTATGTCAGGTCGAACTGTGGTTATCTAATGTATGGCCAGGGGTCCTAAAGTTTGGGCGTGTTTACAAGCTTTCACTTTGTTCACAATGTTCGTTTGTTTGTAGGTTTGTGGAAAATCTTGTTACTCATTTTTGGACATTTTCTAATGCACTTTCCAAATATGTTCTTCTTCGCTGTCAATGCAAGGATATCTATTTTGTTTTCTAATTAGACATTAGGTTGTCATTAAAATATAATTAAATAATTACTATGAGTCGACCCGCGGCGTATCATACGCCGCTATTTAGTTGTTTTATTTTCTACTTTTCAGTAATTCATAATTTGTGAATTCGACAGTATCAATGCTGCCACTGAAAATATTTGCTTTAAAACACTATCAGTTGGTCGTTAAGGACGATACCCCCCTCCTTTCCCCCAACCCAATCCTTACCCCCCTTCCCCCGGTGAAAGCAGCCTCCTCTTAGTTACCTCCTCTAAGTTTAAAATCGTTTCAAACTAAATTATCTGCCCTTAATAGCCGTCACTAAACCCGGCTTTACAAATGTAAACATTTAGCGTTAACCACAGTTCACCAGACCATGTAGGGGTGGGGGTGGTAGGGAGCGCGCTTACAGCTTGGTGTTTTCTATAGTCTCCAAGAAGAGAATTATATATACAGATATTCAATGATACAAGGGGAGATAACAAGATTAGATACTAGCGATGGCGGAATCAGCTGAACTGTTTGCCTCGGTTGGTTGATTTTTGCAACCACAGAGATAACGGTCGTCTAGCCAGCTACTAGCCGGGTTTTGAAGCAGATATTTTTAGTCCTATCCTATGTAGATCTTGGGACTTTTTCATTTAGAACCAATTACTAAAAAGTGGAGAGAAAAACACATATACAAATCTTTATAATACCAAGCTTTTAAAAGTAAAGAACATAAGAAAATATAACAAACTTTCTTTCTTTAATAAAAGGTTTTGGTCGCAAAAATTACACTACAATACTTAAGAGATCTCGTAAGCGACCAAAGCAATATTTTTTCTCCTATTTTCAGTGCATTTAAAAGCTTGTTTTTGTAAATATTTTTAAGTGCTTTCTTAACAATATAATTTGCATGTTAAAGTGTATCGCCGGTGCATAACTGGCTCATTCTCAAGATGTGTACAAAAAGATCGTATTAATGTATATGATGTATTGTCTATATCTTGCTTGCTAAACTTAAATTAAATTGGTCTACCACTTTGCGTATACATTAGTGGGCTTTTAAAATGTGTTCGTTTCGGTTTTGGTTTGAATTCTCGGAATAGTTAACGCCCCCCTCGTATGATATACAGAAGTAAAGTAAGGTCCATACAATAGCGTCGCCAGGTCACACATCCACTTGCTGGTTATCTCATGGAGTTTAATTGTCTCAAGGCTTGAAAAGTAAGTACGTAATGCTAACAATTATATCAGCAATTTGATATATAAGTATGTATGTATATATATATATATATATATATATATATATATATATATATATATATATATATATGTGTGTGTCTGTGTGTGTATATATATACATATATACACTAGCGTATTCATTTTTTGCATGTTTATGCGTATATCCAAGCTTCAGTGGCTTAGACAATACTGAGAGAGCCACCTAATACAAAAGCTAACGTGTATAAATTATTTTGCTAAATCCCCATCGTTGACTTTTTTTTGTCCTATCTTGGAATACTAGCGTATTTTCATTAGCATTTGTTTACTTATTGTTTTTCGTTTCATTTCACACACACACACACACATATATATATATATATATATATATATATATATATATATATATATATATATATATATATATATATATATATATATATATATATATATATATATATATATATATATAGTATGGGGGCATCTTCCTCTTGAGTTGGCCCCGGGCATCTACATAGGTCTGCACGCCACTGATTAAATTTAAAAGACTACAGTAACTGTACCTTCAAAGAAAAAATTTCTCGCCCCTTCTAAATTTATCGCTAAAGGGAGGGAATAGAAATATGTCGTGTCAAATTGAATACGTTTTACGCTTTTAATTAAACATTTTTCATTGCAGCGTGTGATAAAAATGTTTGAATCTTACAATATTTCAGTAGGCTATTTGTTATTGTTTTTCTACCTAAAGGTGTCTGATGATTTCGGCCCAAAAGTAAACAATACGCCATGTACAACGCAGATCGGCGCCAGTCATGGGATACGGAGCGAACTAATCGTGACGTCATCCAGATGTTACAGTATGGAGATATCATACGTTTTACCGGGCCCTACGTCACCCACTGGGCTGTTTACGTCGGTAAACTATTATGTTTCACTGATTATATAAATATAAATATATATATATATATATATATATATATATATATATATATATATATATATATATATATATATATATATATATATATATATATATATATAGGAAATAGTGTAGTGGTACATGTTGGACGCTTTGATGAGAAATCTGAACTCGGGGAGATAATGAAAGAAACAATCACAAATGTAGTTGGAGACTACCAGATGGAAATATGTAATGACTGGGATGGAATTCACCGGTAAGTTGGCCGTACAAACAGTGATCATCTCTCAAAGCTAACTTTTTTGTCCTGGTGGTGTATTCTATTTTTTTTTCTTTCTTGTATTTTAATTATCTTTTAAGCTATAGCCTTATATATATATATATATATATATATATATATATATATATATATATATATATATATATATATATATATATATATATATATATATATATTGATCATATAATCGTTGATCCTTCTTTTATCAACTCTATTAGGGTTAGCTGGCTAGTTAATGTAAAAAAAACCGGGAGTGATCTCCCCTAAACTTTCTCGAATATTCTTATATAAAATAACAGGGGATGGGAACTCGGGCTATAGACATGATTTTTAATCCATTTTAAATACTTAAAGTTTTAAAAATAGAATAAAATCTCGTAGACAAAAGAATTGCACACAAAGTTAACGCCAAATAAAAAAGTGCATAATAGTGCGCAATATTATTAGTACTTTAAAAATTTACATTAGTTTTTTGAGAAATCGGAAATAGCGTAAATTACTACTTCCGGTCAACGGAAATTACTCAAAATTTAACAGAAGGTAGAGAATTAGATCTTTTTACTTACTTGTGAAATTTCATTTATCTATCTGAAATAGTACTCAAGTTATAGGCTTTTGAAAAATTCAAAGTAGGAAAAGTACCACTTCCGGTTATCGGAAATCGCTCAAAAGTTGATACGGATCTACGATTTTGATAAAATACTCATATATAAAATTTAATCAACCTAGCTGTAACGGTACTCAAGTTATCGTGTTTACACACAGACAGACACACAGACACATAGACATACGGACAGAATTGCAAAGTCCAGTTTTTACGACTCGATAATGCATAAAACGCCAAAACGTTTATATATTTGTATTTATAATTTTTGCCTGATTAAAATAAGTCCTCTATACTCCGGATGTGATGAAGGACTGAGGAGTAAAACGGTGAAAACTGTCAAAATTTCATGCTATTTTTGTGCACGATTACAATACTTTCTCTATACTTCGTATACACGAGAAAGTAAAAAAAGTTCCAGGTTTTCAACATTTGGTATAGTAAAATACCCTTAAGATTAATTGGTAAATATATCAAAACACTGTACAGACCCTTGAAACTTCAAAGTGGGTTGTTTTGAGCTGCCAATGTTTTTACTACTGTTGTTATCAAGTGCTAAATGATTTTCTTGTAATGACAGAGCAAGTCCAAAAGAGGACATCGTGAAAAGGGCTCTAGAAAATCTTGGTCCCACAATGGACGATGCTCAACAGTTCGTCATGTTTTGTCGCTATGGTATACAAAGTACTCACCAGGTTTGTTGATATACAGAGCAGTGGTGGTGTCACCCCTCCCCCCCGTAAGAAATATATATATATATATATATATATATATATATATATATATATATATATATATATATATATATATATATATATATATATCACTCTAATTAATCATTTAATAAAGTGAAATTATCATTTTTCTGAATATATATTGCAATTTTTTGCCTTGGTGTCACCCTTCCCTAAATGGTGTCACCCGGTGCGGTCCGCACCCCCCCCCCTCTCGCAAATTCTCTGATACAGAGTACTATCCATGTTTGTTGACAGAGTACTCACTAGCTTTGTATCCACAAGGTTTGGTTGCTGTAAAAAAAACTGTGAATTTTAGACATGAAAAAATGTGTATTTACTTAGATTATAGTTTACATGTACAGGAAATGCGAGTTAGGTCTTGAAAAATAGTAAAAATGGGGTTTTAACTGTGTCGATGTAGAAGTGTGTTTGAGACTGAGGGTCAGTAGCATAGCGAGGGAGGGGGGGCGGGGGGGGGGCGGGGGGACATATGTCCCCGGGCGCCAACCTTAGGGGGCGCCAAAATGGGTTGGAAAAATAAATTGAAAGGTCGAGGGGGGTACAAATTGAAAGTTTGAGGGGGGGGGTGCAAATCGAAATCTTGGGGGTGGGGGTGCAAATCGAAAGTTTACGGGGGTGCAAATCGAATTCTTGAGAGGAGGGGGTGCAAATCGAAAGTTTAGGGGGGTGCAAATCGAATTCTTGAGAGGAGGGGGTGCCAATCGAAAGTTTGAGGGGGGTGCAAATCAAAATCTTGAAGGGTGGTGCAAATCGAAAAGTCTGTCCCCGGTCGCCGGGAAGAGTCGCTACGCCCCTGCTGTGGGTCCAGATGTTTCTAATTCTGTGTGAACAAAAATATATTGAGATTCATTATTAACCTTTTGACCTGTATTCTGTGTGAACAAAAATATATTGAGATTCATTATTAACCTTTTGACCTGTATTCTGTGTGAACAAAAATATATTGAGATTCATTATTAACCTTTTGACCTGTATTCTGTGTGAACAAAAATATATTGAGATTCATTATTAACCTTTTGACCTGTATTCTGTGTGAACAAAAATATATTGAGATTCATTATTAACCTTTTGACCTGTATTCTGTATGAACAAAAATATATTGAGAATCATTATTAACCTTTTGACCTGTATTCTGTGTGAACAAAAATATATTGAGATTCATTATTAACCTTTTGACCTGTATTCTGTGTGAACAAAAATATATTGAGATTCATTATTAACCTTTTGACCTGTATTCTGTGTGAACAAAAATATATTGAGATTCATTATTAACCTTTTGACCTGTATTCTGTGTGAACAAAAATATATTGAGATTCATTATTAACCTTTTGACCTGTATTCTGTGTGAACAAAAATATATTGAGATTCATTATTAACCTTTTGACCTGTATTCTGTGTGAACAAAAATATATTGAGATTCATTATTAACCTTTTGACCTGTATTCTGTGTGAACAAAAATATATTGAGATTCATTATTAACCTTTTGACCTGTATTCTGTGTGAACAAAAATATATTGAGAATCATTATTAACCTTTTGACCTGTATTCTGTGTGAACAAAAATATATTGAGATTCATTATTAACCTTTTGACCTGTATTCTGTGTGAACAAAAATATATTGAGATTCATTATTAACCTTTTGACCTGTATTCTGTGTGAACAAAAATATATTGAGATTCATTATTAACCTTTTGACCTGTATTCTGAGTGAACAAAAATATATTGAGATTCATTATTAACCTTTTGGCCTGTATTCTGTGTGAACAAAAATATATTGAGATTCATTATTAACCTTTTGACCTGTATTCTGTGTGAACAAAAATATATTGAGATTCATTATTAACCTTTTGACCTGTATTCTGTGTGAACAAAAATATATTGAGATTCATTATTAACCTTTTGACCTGTATTCTGTGTGAACGAAAATATATTGAGATTCATTATTAACCTTTTGACCTGTATTCTGTGTGAACGAAAATATATTGAGATTCATTATTAACCTTTTGACCTGTATTCTGTGTGAACAAAAATATATTAAGATTCATTATTAACCTTTTGACCTGTATTCTGTGTGAACAAAAATATATTGAGATTCATTATTAACCTTTTGACCTGTATTCTGTGTGAACAAAAATATATTGAGATTCATTATTAACCTTTTGACCTGTATTCTGTGTGAACAAAAATATATTGAGATTCATTATTAACCTTTTGACCTGTATTCTGTGTGAACAAAAATATATTGAGATTCATTATTAACCTTTTGACCTGTATTCTGTGTGAACAAAAATATATTGAGATTTATTATTAACCTTTTGACCTGTATTCTGTGTGAACAAAAATATATTGAGACTCATTATTAACCTTTTGACCTGTATTCTGTGTGAACAAAAATATATTGAGATTCATTATTAACCTTTTGACCTGTATTCTGTGTGAACAAAAATATATTGAGATTCATTATTAACCTTTTGACCTGTATTCTGGGTGAACAAAAATATATTGAGATTCATTATTAACCTTTTGACCTGTATTCTGTGTGAACAAAAATATATTGAGATTCATTATTAACCTTTTGACCTGTATTCTGTGTGAACAAAAATATATTGAGACTCATTATTAACCTTTTGACCTGTATTCTGTGTGAACAAAAATATATTGAGATTCATTATTAACCTTTTGACCTGTATTTCAAAACCAACAGAGGCCGCTGACTCACTCAGAAATGTGGTATATAAAGGCATTAGGAGATAAAAACAAACAGGTCTTCTTCCAGTTGAAACCTGGAGATCTCATAAAAATAAAACGTTCGATGTTTTATCATTGGGCCGTTTATATAGGTAAGCTGCAAATGAGTCTAGATCAGGGGTCGGCAACCTTTTGAGACGGGAGAGCCAAAAGCTACAATTTACAAAATGTCCCAGTTTATAAAGAGCCACATTATTATTTCAATAATAAGGTGTTTTGGGGGTGATGGGGTGGGGCGGAGCCTGAAGGAAACTCTAAATGCGACTTTTGTCAGGATTGAGATTAGGTGCATTGTTTAGGGGTATGGATACGACTATATTTAGTATCAATGTGCGGTAACTACGTGTAGATCAAGCCTAAATTTTATTAAAATGCTGATTCTGGATAAAAATGCGTTTTCAATGTCATTTTTCGTTTCCGGTTCAATTTGAGGTTAAGGAGGTGGCTTTGGTTTTGGTTTAGAGTAAAGAGACTACACTATTAACCTAGCGCCCGTTGTATTTCTCCCTTAACGGGCCATTTATCTCGTATTTTAATATTTGTGCAAGGAGCTGGAGAGCCGAATTTTGACATCAAATGAGCCGCATGTGGCTCCCGAGCCGCAGGTTGCCGACCCCTGGTTTAAATATAGAGCACATATCACATATTAATACTTAATATATACTATACACTCATATAGGCCAATATATATATATATATATATATATATATATATATATATATATAAACAGGTGGTGGCGATGTAATACACGTTGATGGTGAAGACGCAACTGGACGCAGCGGTGGTAGCGGAACAATTTCTGGACTTTGGAGCGGATACAAGAACAGTCGAGTAAAAAAAGAGAAAATCTGGGATGTTGTCCGAAAGGATACAATGGAACTGGATAATGGAATGGATAAAGATTCTTCTAAGTAGGTCGTTGTTTTCTTTTAGACATGGATCGGATTATCTTTCAGCGAATACATTTAGAAATTCCACCACGTACAAAGATATTGAAAGGGAATACATTAGGAAAAAACATTATTTTTAGGAAATCAGAATGGCCTATCAAAAGGATGTTGTTTTAATGAATTACTTTTTGAATGAAGACCTGAAGACCGATTGTTTTTTATGACTTTGCTACTGTTTATCTGACATTCACAGACCATTGGATGGTGCTGAAGTAGTCAGACGTGCAGTAAGGAAGCTCGGCCCAATCCAGTACCATCCGGCCTTAAAGAACTGCGAACATTTCGCTAAATGGTGCCGCTATGATGCAGAGAATTGTTCACAGGTAGGCTTTTGTAACGTTTCTTAACATCGTAGGGGTCGTCCATTTTCGGACGGAGGGTGGGGAAGATCTCTCTAGACGTCCACAAGCTAAATTTAAAATCATTGAGGTCAAATCAGTTTTCAAAAAAAAAACTTTTTTTATCACGCAAACATACTATAAGTGTATAAGGCCTATGAATGTAAAGAGATCGCGGGAAATTTTTTTCGAAGAAATGCCTGGAAGAAACACTGTTAGCACCTCCCAATTGAAAATGCTCTTAATTACAAACGCAATTTGTTTCTACAGTAGCCTTTTTCCTTTTACAAAGGAGATAGGGTTAGACCTAGTATAACCAGCTACTGTTTAATACAACTAGTCAATTTTTGCTAAAAACGTGGCGAACACCTTTCAATACTGGCAATGTTTCTTTCTGTAATACTAGTCAATATTATGTTAGTTGATTTTTTTTTAATTAAATATTTAGTCATTTTAGAATTTTGTGTGTGATGTCATTTTAACCCCCCACCCACTTTCTCATCGTTACAAAAATCCGACACCTTCCTCCCTGTTGTGTTTCATGTTTGAATGTTTTGTTTGTTTCAGAGTAAACCATATATGGTTGTTGGTGCCGCCTTAGGTGGGATGTTGCTGGGAGGGCCTATGTTTGGCCTACTGAGCGGGTTGTCCGTGGCTGCTAAGATGGCTTACAATAACAACCAAGAGAAAAAACGCTCGTTTGATAACTAAATCAAAATTTTTCTCTGGGTAGAAAATGCATTTCAATTTTGTAAACGCCTTAAAGAGAGGTGCCACCATAAAGCTACCAGTATTTTAGTATTTTACCAGAAAATGGTTTTCATCTCATCTTTTAGAAATGTTTCTTTACATAGCATGAAATAAGTTTGTTGCATATAAGAATGTTGAACGCCTGTTTACTACAGGCTTACGCAGAAGGGGGGGGGTCTTTTCAGGGATGAATTCAAATAAAATTGATCACAAGTTCCAGCTACGAGATCAAATCTTGACAGGAACTACCAAATGTGGTTACAACAGTCAGCACTGTGACATAAAATCTTTTCACATTCAGTGATATTAAAATTTGTTTGACATGGATTACAAAGTTAGTTTTGTTGTATTTGTATCATTTGTGTGACATGGATTACAAAGTTAGTTTTATTGTATTTGTATCATTTGTTTGACATGAATTACAAAGTTTTGTTGTATTTGTATCATTTGTTTGACATGGATTACAAAGTTAGTTTTGTTGTATTTGTATCATTTGTTTGACATGAATTACAAAGTTTTGTTGTATTTGTATCATTTGTTTGACATGGATTACAAAGTTAGTTTTGTTGTATTTGTATCGTTTGTTTGACATGGATTACAAAGCATGTTTTGTTGTATTCATATCATTACATTTTTACATTGTATCGAAGCATGGCTATACAGCTAGTATTTATTTATATACCTCAAGAAACTACCTGTTTGTACAGTTACCTTGTTAGAATGTCAATAAGCTCACATCACAAAGCAACTTCCCATTGAAATTTATTTGAAATGCCGTTAACCTATTCCACCTGCAAGCTACCACATCGTTTTTTGTTATTATGTGGTTTTTAAATAAGAGAAATGTATGGATAAATGACAAATATTGTATAAAAATATAATAAAAACAAATGTAAAGAAATAATCAGAGTTTATGAGAGTATTTACCTAGGAAATCAGCGTACTTACAGTATATGATAAACTAGGTGTAGGGTGAAGGAGATAGGCAGAGGCGCTTCAATTACTTAACCACGGTCCATCAAATGTTTCTTTCTTTTTTTTTCATGTTCATGCCCAAGACACATGGAGCAGATGAAGTAGAGTTCATCTGTTTCAGATCAAACAGAAGGGATAGTGTGGTCGCACTATGCCTAGCCACTTTTGTTTTCCCTAACGTGAGTTAGGTACCCATCAGAGCTGGGTGAACTCAGGGACGTTCTACTAACTTGGACCAGGATTCTAACTCGAGACTAACAGGTTAGCAGTCAAGCTCTCTACAACTAGGCCACGCCATCCCATACAGTTAATCACGCAGCCACGTTTTAACTACACCATAGCCAAATGCCAAGCTATGCTAGGTGCCTTTATGTGGCAACTACACCATAGCCAAATGCCAAGCTATGCTAGGTGCCTGCATGTATCAACTACACCATAGCCAAGCTATGCTAGGTGCCTTTATGTGGCAACTACACCATAGCCAAATGCCAAGCTATGCTAAGTGCCTGCATGTAGCCACATATAAATATCGCTAGCAACATATGTTGCTAGTTAAGTTGCTGTTTTAAATTAATTAGCATTTAGAGAAAAAAATGAATAAAAATAAGTCACAAGTTATTTAATTTTTTTTCTTTTTTTGTTTTTTAACACTGTGTTCTTTAACCTGTTCTCCACTTTTTCGTTTCTTTTTTTTCTGTCCTTGAACTTGATCCTCTAACTTCTGCAGCTTCCCTGTGCTACCTGCCACAGGGTGGTCAGTGCCATTGTCCAACACACTCATGTCATAATCTGATCCCTCCTCTACATCATCATACTCTTGTTTTACTTCCCCTGGTGGCTGGTTTTCTGAGGATTCTGTCCCTTTGACTCTCACCTCTTCATCATCAGAAACATCAAAATCTTTGGCTGGTTGATAGAGAAAAAAAGTAAAGCAACATTATTCTACACAATTCAGTTGACAACTGTAATGAAAATGTTTCCTGGCATAGTATAATTCAAAGTATTCAGGTGAGAGTGAACTAGCAAGAGAGAAATCTCTTTATAACAACAAGAAGTTTGAGACAAATAGAAACATCTGGAAGCTGATGGTGAAACAGACAAGATACAAGTAATAGAAGTAGAGCATGAAAATAGTGGCTTCAGTAAGGCTAACATGTGAAGATGAAGATAGGACACCCCAACACAATGCTGTGGTAGACAGACAGAACTAGCAGCCTCAAAACCCAGAGTCTAAACAAATCAGCTGTAACTGTCCTTATATTGTAACAGTCTTTACATTGTGACTGTCTTTATATTGTAACTGTCTTTATATTGTAACTGTCTTTACATTATAACAGTCCTTATACTGTAATAGTCCTTATATTGTAACAGTCCTTACATTGTAAGGTTTTCAATTTTTAGACCTGCTACCATATGTTTTTTAGAAGACATACCAGGGTAAAGGTCGCTTAGGTCATCATGACCCTGAGCGTCCATGCCGTCCGAGCTGTCTTCAGACCAGAACTGCTCCCCCCCACTGACACTGTCGTTGTCTGACGTCACCATCTTCTTCTTCCTCCCACCACTCCTGGGAACAAATTTCTCACCTGTCTCTTGGCACTTGTGCCCTGCAACCAACAAGAAATGTTACATAAGTTCCTTACAAATTACATCCAGGTCCACTATAAAAAAAATGTTTTAATTTATTTTGGAAAGATGAAAATATGAGACTAACATCTAGCAAGCGCTCTCTTGAATTTTTTCCCATTAATATGCCTCTCTACGTCCTGGGGTGTTTTACCAATGTGGCGTAAAGTTAAAGTACAAAACAGCTCATGTCTGAAAATAAAAAGATTTTAAATGAATTTATGAAGTGTCGTAAACAATTTTAGGTTGTAGTTTCTTGTAATCTTGTAAACTCTGTGTTTTGAAGTTTATGAAGTGTCTTAAACAATTTTAGATTTTAGTTTCTTGTAATCTTGTAAACTCTGTGTTTTGAAGTTTATGAAGTGTCTTAAACAATTTTAGGTTGTAGTTTCTTGTAATCTTGTAAACTCTGTGTTTTGAAGTTTATGAAGTGTCTTAAACAATTTTAGATTTTAGTTTCTTGTAATCTTGTAAACTCTGTCTTTTGAAGTTTATGAAGTGTCTTAAACTTAAACAATATTAGGCTTTAGTTTCTTGTAATCTTGTAAACTCTATGTTTTGAAGTTTATGAAGTGTCTTAAACAACAATTTTAGCTTTTAGTTTCTTGCTACTTTGTAAACTCTGTGTTTTGAAGTTTATGAGAATGTTATCAACTTAAACCTCAAGGAACAGATTTATCTGATCTACTGTGATATCTACAAGGTCAAGTCACAACACTGGGGTCAGTGAGCCACACATTACAGGCAGATGAGCCACACACTACAGGCAGATGAGCCACACACTACAGGCAGATGAGCCACACATTACAGGCAGATGATTGTTTACTTACAAAATGAGCCACACATTACAGGCAGAAGAGCCACACACTACAGGCAGATGATTGTTTACTTACAAAATGAGCCACACATTACAGGCAGAAGAGCCACACACTACAGGCAGATGATTGTTTACTTACAAAATGAGCCACACATTACAGGCAGATGAGCCACACACTACAGGCAGATGAGCCACACACTACAGGCAGATGAGCCACACATTACAGGCAGATAATTGTTTACTTACAAGTGTTTCTTCTTGGAGCTGGGAACAATGTGTGGTTTGTGCTGGTTGTAGTCGTAGGTCTGAAGACATCTGGCTTTCTTGTATTTTTTCCCTTCAACATAGGATTTAATAGCATCTGCCTGGGCTGGCATTTCATGGTTTGTTAGCTTACACTTTACCTTGATTTTTAAAAATAAATGACTTTAACAATGTGTACACTGGCATTTCATGGTTTGTTAGCTTACACTTTACCTTGATTTTTAAAAATAAATGACTTTAACAATGACACTGGCATTTCATGGTTTGTTAGTTTACACTTTACCTTGATTTTTAAAAATAAATGACTTTAACAATGTGTACACTGGCATTTCATGGTTTGTTAGTTTACATTTTACCTTGATTTTTAAAAATAAATGACTTTAACAATGTGTACACTGGCATTTCATGGTTTGTTAGTTTACACTTTACCTTGATTTTTAAAAATAAATGACTTTAACAGTGTGTACATTGGCATTTCATGGTTTGTTAGCTTACACTTTACCTTGATTTTAAAAAATAAATGACTTTAACAGTGTGTACACTGGCATTTCATGGTTCGGTAGTTTACTCTTTACGTTGATTTTAAAAAATAAATGACTTATCCCACTTGCTGCCTCTCATTGCCATACTAATTTCCCTGTCTTATAGATTTTTACAGTCTGTATCTTATTCTTTGTAACGAGCCGGCCCGCGGCATAACATTTTTTTTCTGTTTCAAAAAAAAAATTTTTATTTATTTTGTAATTCATGGTTTCACTAGTTTAGTGAACTGAAAGTAATTTTAAGTCTGGAGTTTAAAGTTTATAGTTTATAGCCTACGAGCCGGCCCGCGGCATAACATACGCCGCTATTTAGTTGTTGTTTTTTCTACTTTTCAGTAATTCAAAATTTGTGAATTCGACAGTACCAACGCTGCCACTGAAAATATTTCTTTAAAACACTATAAGTAGCTCGTTAAGGACCATAACCCCCCCCTCCCTTCCTTCCCCCTCCCCCCCCCCCCTACGTTTAAAATCGTTGGCTCTGCTTGTAAACATTTAGAGTGAACACAGCTCACTAAAACCATGTAGGGGTGGGGAGGTAGGGAGCGCGTTTACAGCTTGTTTTCTAGTCGCGTTTGCAGCTTGTTTTCTAGCGGCTCCCAGAAGAGAATTATATATATAGATAATTGATGTGAAAAACGTTTTTTAATTGATCCATTTCATTAATTTAAAAAATAGGGCCTATCTATAAGCCATAAAAAACATTGTGGGGCGGCATGGTTGGGTTGTCTTGTTGATGAACTGTAGACAGCAGAGATGTCTTGGGAAGCTGCATAATCAACAGCCAGGACCGGACAAAATGGTAGGTTAAGGTTGAGGCCCTATGCATCACAAGGAGTATCTTTTATCTCCGTATTAACTCTCAAAATTTAAATCTAGGCCACTTCCTTATAAAAATTTATAGGCCTAGAGCCTAGTGAATACATTACATTTCATTATATATCATTAGTCAATAGTCTCATAGACATAGTAAAGTTAAGAAGACATCAACTGATCAAGTACTTAACTTTAGTATTAGTTTACTATTTTGTATAGTAGGCCTATTTTAGTAACTACTAATTACGTTGTTAGTAATAGTAGTTAATAAGTTTGTAGGTCTACTTTTGTTTTGTGATAGAATAGAACTCAAGTAATGTAATGTTTTCACCAATTGTAGTATTCTACCAAATGATGAAGTCAAGTTGCAAAATATGGTTCCCAACTTCTTTAATGATTTACAGCGATTCTAAGAGAGTTGTCTGCATAGTGTGCATCTAAGTTAGACTATAACATAACAGCTCTCTGTAAATGTGTAGTAAATATTACCCTTGACCGTGTCCCACTAACTCATTGCCCCTGGTTCCTGGCCCAATATATAAGTCTAGACTACCCAACCCTTATCTGTTTATCATTTAATTTAACAGGAGTCAAACGATCATGAATCAGTCCCTGTCCAGTCACTCAATGTTAGAGATAACGTACGGCCACTCTGACCTCTCAATAACCAACCAGATGGGTTAACCCCTTCAGGTCCCCAAAATATCTCTCAATAACCAACCAGATGGGTTAACCCCTTCAGGTCCCCAAAATATCTCCCAATAACCTACCAGATGGGCTAACCCCTTCAGGTCCCCAAAATGTCTCTTGCCTAATGATCCTGATGAGTATTACAGTTAGCAATGTCTCACTACAGTCATCTGAATCATGTCCAAATTCACCTGCGTGTCATGAACAATGATACTATTGTGTCATGAACAATGATACTATTGTGTCATGAACAATGATCCTATTGTGTCATGAACAATGATCCTATTGTGTCATGAACAATGATCCTATTGTGTCATGAACAATGATCCTATTGTGTCATGAACAATGATACTATTGTGTCATGAACAATGATCCTATTGTGTCATGAACAATGATCCTATTGTGCTGTCTTATCTCTTAGTTCTCTTGCAATCCTCATCTACAGCAAACTCACTTTACTCTTTGCAGTGTATGATATAATTATAATATAGATCTAGGCCCTAGAGCACAGGCCATACATTTTATGTTATTATTATAGCATGGCTCAGTGGTTCTTAACTATATTAAACTAATCAATAATAAAAAAAATTCACTGCAGTAGTACTTGACTTTCAACAGTACTAGATCTAGATCTAAGTGCTTCTAAATTCAGTTAAAATTCTAAGTGCAGCCTAAAAATTAAAAACTAAAATTTAAGGCCTACTAGATCTAGATTCTAGATCTAAACCTAGATTCTACAATCTTCACTTCCAGCTTTGGCCAGAAGATAAATCTATCTTATAATCAAATATAATCTAGATCTAGTGATTTTTTTTTGGCTCCACTCGCTAGTGATACTGAATGGAGAATGTTTTGGTTAAGTTAAGGCACAGAACTGTGCATGTGTGTGATATGTGGCTTGATCCCTTGAAAGGAGAATGTTTATAATTATTAATTATATTATTGTTTTGAGTGAATATTTAATTTTAAGTTTAATGTAGGCGTAGGCCTAACTAAAAAAATATTATCACTGTCACTGTCAAAGATTCAAAGTTAGATCTAGATCTAGATTTAGATCTAGACTAGATCTAAGTCTAACTTTGTAGTAAAGAACTAGACTAGATCTACTAGATTACTAGATCTAGAATCTCTAGATCTACTTCATCTAGATCTAGATTCTAGATCTAGACTAGATCTAGATTCGGTAATCCCTTAGTTTAGCGTCGGAAATTATCGGGTAATGTTTGTTGAGTCTCGGTAACTAGAGTTACGGTAAACCATGGTTTATTTGACCATTGAAATATAAATAAATTGAAAGTCGATTGTAGTAAATTAATGTTTTAATTTTTTAAGTTTAATCGACAAAAGGAAACAAGAATAAATATAATATTAGATTTAAATTAGTAGATCTAAAAATAAAAAAAACATATATTAATATAAATATAAATAATGAAGTCAAATGTAGGCTAATAATTATTAATTTAATGTTTTTTGCTTGCAGCGGATTTGCTACCATTAATTAATTAGATCTAGATCTAGCTAGATATCTAGCTGCTAGGCCAAGTAAAAAAATCTAGATTACGAAAATAGTAAAAATGATTACAAAATGTAAAAATGATTACAAAAATAAACCTAGATCTATCTAAATTTTAAACATTCTGTATAAAAATAAAAGATGACACCAAATAAAGTATGGTTTACAGTACTTCCGGTGAATTCCGGAAGTGTGTGACAGACTTTGGCATTGTTTTACTGTTTTTTACTGCTATACGATTCCGGAATAATAACCGACGCTAAACTAAGGGATTACCCTAGATTCTAGTCTAGAATCTAGATTTTCTAGAATCTAGATCTAGACTCAATCTAGAGTCTAGACTAGTCTAGAGTAATCTACTAAATCTAGAGACTATTCTAGACTAGAACTAATTCTAAGTTACCTTATTTTTCTCTTCGATGTATTCTAGAGAAGAATGCGATTTCAAAAACTTTTTTATCTCTTTAGAAGCCATAATGTTAAAAAAATAACATTAATAAATAAATAATCCAGACACTAAATTAACAGTGAAATAATTCTTGACTCGATAACTAAACCATGTGTTTTGATGCGTGTATTTTGTTTTGAAATTTCCATTTCCGTATCCGCTTTCCATGACAACGTAAAAAGCAATATGGAAGACCAAGTATTTGAAACTGTATAGATCTAGATCTGGATCTAGACTAGTAAGTAGTGTAGCCTTTAAAAAAATTGCAACTTAAATATATCTAGATCTAAATCTAGGTTGGTTAAATCTAAATCTAGAGTCTAGATCTAAATCTTAGAGAAGATCCAACGTATTTCTAAATTTTGCAAATTATTTAGATCTATACTCTATAGTATAGTATTCTATAGTTAGGGCTAGGCCAATAGCAGGCTAATAAATATAGCCAACAACGTTACAACGTATGTAGCCCAAAAATATTAATAATACCTAATGCTTAATACCTAGTGATTAGATAGTTAGATAGTTAGTTAGTAGATGGAATTAATTTAATACTAGTAATCTAGTATAGACCCGAGCGAGAAAAGTCTCAAAGGTATATGAGAGGCCCATTAAATAATAAATATTTTGAAAATCATGCATGCCATGCAGCATGGCCTAGTTAAAAATCCTGTCTTGGGGTTTTTGGACTTTAATAAATTTGATGTTTTGGTAATCTATTGTTTTAGGTGCATACAATTGGCAGAGGCTAGTAATATGCGATAAAATTGCCTCTTTGTTGAGGCTTTAAATAGAAGTATATTGATTGTAGGTAATCTATCGTTTTGGGTACGTAAAATCGCCCGCGGCTATTAATGTACGAAAACGTTACCTCATTGTCAAGGCTTTAAGGGGCCTCTACATGTAAAAAATGCTAATTTAACTTGGAAAAAAATATTTTTAGGAAATTAATGTTTTAATAAATTTCATATTCCTAGAATCGAAAACAGTTTGAAGTATACTTGTACGATACATTTTTCTATTTTAATTATAATTTTAAAGACACCACCCTCTGCTTAAAAAATCAACTTTTTAATCAAATATCTGAAATTTTGAGTTGATTTTTATAAAGCAACTATAAAGAAAAATATAGTATATTATATATCATTTTTTTCGTCTGTTTGAGCCGTAAACGATACTCTACATTCGAATACAGTTATTTTACTTGCAAATGTGATATTTCAATAAAAGATTTCGCAAATCAAGCAATTTCATTGGTCCGATTTGTATTCTCAAGCCGTACCTTAGTAATGACCTTTCTGCGCATGCGCAGTGATCGAGTTCGACGGATTTTTGTCAACAAACAAACATGGCTACGTGATTGTCTTCACATCAATTTTTGCAATAACAAACCATTTGTTTTCAACATGGCGTGTAAATAATGCAGTTATTGCTCGAAATAACAGATACCATGACAGGAGTACATTGTTCAGCGAAAGAAATTTGAAGGTAATTTTTTTTTAATAACTAGACGCTAAATCTAGATCTAGTGAAGTCGCCATGCCACCACACAGCGATATCTCACTGACTTCACTGACTGACGCGCTGACATTAGTTTCTAAATCTACTAATATGTTGTCTAGTACAGCTTAATTCCTTTATAAGAATTAATTTAGTTAACTCTTTACCAATGTTAAACACGCTTGTCAATTACTATTTTTAAATAAATGAAACTGTAGAACCCAGTCATAACGACCCACGAATCTAGTAGACCTAGAATTCTAGATCTAGAATTTTCTAGATCTAGTCTAGAATAGTCTAGATCTAGATTCTAGTTGATAGTAGTTGTATATTTAGAAATTAACATCTGTGTTTGCTGAGTATTGACTAAAATATAAATATTGGTTAAATTTTAGTATAAGCAGTTTTCTAAATTTATGGTTAGATTTATTCCTTGTGTTTTGATCTATGGTCAGTATAATAATATAAGCCCTATTGACTATTCATTATGATTAGTTTTTCAAAATACAATTTTGTTGACTATGACATTATTAGGTTGTTACAATAGGATGAGTTACTGCTAATATTAGTCATTCTAGTTATGTATATTATTAACTTTTTAAAATTAAATAAAAGTTGTTCTTTTATTTTTATTTTACAGTCCAACAATTCCTACAATGAATGCCAAAAAAGCTGGATGTGTTGAACCCAAATCAGTTTTGACTGCAAACAAGAATCAAGAAATATAACTGTCCCTTACATTATTTGCTTGCTGACATCTACATATCCAGAAGATATGCCACAATTAGGACTGTGCAAGCATTGTGGAAAAAACTTTGGGCTTTCCGCAAGGAAATTTGATGTCGTGAAATGTAAATTTGACCTCATGGTTTACAAGAAGCTCACTTTAGATACACCTACATCATAATGTCAATATTAGAGCCATGTTATCTATAAAGACAGTGGTGTTAGTTTCTCAAAATTCAGATGTTTACTTGGTGAATGGATTTGAAAAAAAACCAATGAATCTCTCATCATTTTACATACTGTTGCGCAAAGTTTTGCTGCGATACTACTAAGTAAGTACACTAAAGCTGCTTATGTTTTTATTAGCAAGATAAATGCTGTTTGTACTAGAACTTAAGAGCAATACAGCAGCAAAGTGCCCATCTACTATAAATAACTTATGATGTCAAGTTATTGAGCTCACCCTCTTCAAGCAGAATTGTGAATGTCGTCATAAGCTAAAGTTGTATGTGAATATTATTAGTACATTATTTGTCAAATTTGTATTAAACTATAGTTCAAATATGCTAAAATGTACTATATCAAGCTTGTGTTAGTCTGGGAAAAAGACAATAGCAACTACACATGTCAATAGTTGATCAGAAAGGTTTAACTTTTAGTGCAAGTAAACTGCGGAATTGTGCAAACTAAACCACTATAAGATTATAAGTGGTAAAACTTCAGAAGAATGTGCAAACTATAGTTGGCAATGGTTTATTTTTCAACTGCTTATGTTGAACTTTGAATACTAAAAGTTTCTTCCTGATATTGCTGATAGATTTTTTTTTATGGCAATTTAAATGTTTAAAAGTTAATTTTCTCAAAACTTGTTTTTTCAAGATTTTTGCTTATTGTAACTCTAATGTTTTAGCTGTTTGCAGAGATAATGTCTTGAAACTTGGTGTACTTTTTCATTATTCATTTTATGGTGTAACTATGCATGTGAGAATGATGTGCATTGTGTACATTTTTATTTTTAAGAAATTTCATAACTTGTATGCCTTGTTTTGAATGATACATTTTTTATAAAAATTGAAAAAAATGTTTCTTTTACATTTTAATGAAAACAAACTGCTACTGTACACTCTAGAATGGTTCTAGTTAAATAAACAGAAATAAAACCATCATTATTTGTTCACATTATTGAAACATTAGATTTGTAAAAAAGGTGTTTTTTTCAAGATGGCCGCCGTTACCATGGCAACCATGCATAATTAGGTCCTGAGAATGTGGAATTTTTATTTACAGTTGCTAACTATTAATAATAGTATATTGTTACTTGCTTATCTCTGCTGTGGGCTAGTTTGGTTTACAGGGTGTAGTGGCCCCTTAATAGAGGTGTATTGTGATATGTTTGTGTCAAATATTATAGATAAATGGATAATAAACCTAAATCAATGGCTAAATATATCAATATATTGTCATTATTGAATATAGGCCAGAAATTAACTTTAAACAGCAGTGTCTGCGAGCAAGATTTGCTAGATATAAACAGCAGCCATGTGTAAAATAAAGTGGCTTCCCCCTGAATCTTATAAAAATAAAACTTAAGCAAGATGGCTGCTATAGTAAATGAGCATGGTTGCATCTTTTGGAAACATAGCTAGTCTTCATTTATTACGGAAAAGTTTTAATTCAATTGTTTAAAAACAGATACATAAATGAAACAAGGAAACATTTTTGTATTTTAAAAAACATAAATCCTCCTCAAAATGTGAAATAATTATTAAAATTTAAGGAGTCACCTGTTTTTCACATTACAAGTCGCGGGCGATTTTACGTACCTAAAACGATAGATTACCTGATTGTAATATATTTTTGTCATTTATTAAAGATAACTGAATAATAAACCAAAATCAATGGCTAAATTTATCAATACTGACGAATTTAATTTTAAACAGCAGTGTTTGCAAGCAAGATTTGCAAACATCTGTAAGTTAGAGTGGTTTCCCCTGAATATCTAACTATAATTTACCAAAAAAAAACTTAAACAAGATGGCTGCTAAAGTAAATGAGCTTGGTTGCATCTGATGAAAACATCTGTAGTCTTTATTTTTTTTTACTGCAAAGGTTTTATACAAATACTTAAAAACAGGTACATTAATAAAACTTTTAAAGAATTTTGTAATTTTGAAAACATAAATCCTCCTAAAAATGAAATAATTACAAAAAAAAAACCATTTTACTTTTTGCTTGTAATGGCGATATAAACAATGGCATCCTGCTATTTGATAGACTAGCATAAATTTTATTGTAAACAAAAAATGGCAGAACTAGACAGTGGAGTAGCGAGGTCGGTGTCACCCTGTGCGGCACTTAATGGTGTCACCCCTCAGAGGCGTAGCGACCCTTTCTCTATATATTTTGCTATTTTTTGCCTTGGTGTCACCCCCATAAATGGTGTCACATGGTGCGGTCCGCACCCCCCCCCCCCACTACGCCACTGGAACTAGATCATATGGTTTAAAGTTGCATTGTTATTTAACATTTCTAGATCTAAATCTAGGTTGGTTAAATCTAAATCTTAGAGAAGACCCAACATATTTCTAAATTTTGCAAATTATTTAGATCTAGGCCAATTTTTAAAAACGCTTGGCGTGTCACATTTAGGTGAGCCTTTTGCAGCGTGTTAGGCTAGATTAGTATTACTTTTATCATGCCTAGTTTAGCCTATAGGCTTACTATGTAGAACAAGACTATACACTAAAACTTACTATATAGCTATAGTCATTTAAAATAGGACTAATAAACTGTATTTTTTAATTTTAGGTAACTAAAGAAAAGTGTTAACTGCTCACATCTGCTCTTATACATTATATAAGGGGGGGGGGGGCTTACATTAACGACACCATGCTTTTTTACCTCCCACTCGCCCATCATCAGACATGTCTACAAATAGTTAATCCCTCCACCCCACCAAAATTGACATAATACTCACTACACCTCAGCAGTTTGTTAAACAGCTGTTTCTTTTTATTAACTGAACTGGGTCACTACTAGGTTTATTGATAAATTTTTACCACAATTTGTAAATTTCTTTTTAAATTACAAATATTTGATATCCTTTCACAGAACCCATTCCCCTGAGAGTGTGATGTTAAATTACCATTCCCCAGTCTGATGTTAACTTATAGATGACCCCCAAATCATTTTGATTTTCATCAGAAAATATAATATTTAATAATTAAATATTGTAATATAAATTACTTTATTTAATAGAAGACTGTTTGACACTTTTGTATTATACTTCAGTCCCAGGTTAACATAAAGTAAGTTCAGCTACGGAGAAAACATAAAGTAAGTTCAGCTACAGAGAAAAATGATGAATTCTGATGGTTGTTTGCAAGTGTCTGTCCCAAGTCCTACCTTTGTCTCCCAGCACAATGAAGACAGGATTTTGGTTTTGAGCGAACAAACCAAAAATGGTGAGTAAAAATTTTTGAACATCCATTTATTATTTTTGTAATTTATGTGCTGATTAAAAAAAAATTTCAAGCAAAATCAGACTTTGTTCTGTAAGTTGTTCTAATAACTTATATTACAAAAATAAATGTTCCAGGAATTCTGCCAGAACTTCGATCCAGTGCCAGTATTGACAAGAGGAAGCCACTACCAACGTCCTTACAAAGTGATTTTATACCAGAGGACATACTGTTTGCCTTGACACAACCCCCACCCAGCAAAAACAAACTTGGCCCTGTGACGTTAACCAGAAACCTGAACACATCTAATGTATACACAATGCTTATATCATTTTTTTTTTCATTTTAATTTTTAACCTATGATAAAGTTATCTTTTTACTTCTCAGTATTTAATAACTTATTTTTATCCACAAAACTCATGCATAATAAGTATAGATGAGGGTTCACTTACAGGTTTCTAGTATGTAAATATAACCCTGGTCATATTTTAGGGATTGTCTAGACCCCCGCCAGCTAATGTTTGGAATCACAAACGGAAAGAAAGACTCAAACATCTGGTGGAGAACACACCCTGTGCCTGTGGTGCAGGAAAGTAAGCAGCCTATAAATAACTTTTTGTTCAGTCTTTCAAAAGTTAATGAAGAAAAGTCAGTTAGCTGAAATTTTTATTTTTCTACACTTAAAAAATTTGTTGCACTTATTTAAAAATCAAAGTCAAGCTAAAAATGTAGCTTTATAGAGTATCAAAGTCAAGCTAAAAATGTAGCATTGTCAAAGTGTTTGTTAGACACACATTATTTTTCTATAGAGTAACAAAAAAATTGTCACTGTGAGAAATTGTCAAATGTGTGTTCAAAATTATTTTTAGAGACATCTCATTTTTGTATGATGTGCCACAGCCAAAACCCCACCCAACCCCACCAGACCGTATTGATAAGAGCGCAGTTAGAAAAGTAGATGACCCAGCTGCTAGCAAGGTAAAATTCATTAGTTGATAACTACAGCTTTGATATGATGTAGGTAATTTTATAGGCAGTATGAAATGACAAGAAAATATTTATCAAAACTGCCCGTTTTAAGTTTTTTAGATATGAAATATTCCAAAAATAAATTATGACAAAAATTGAATTGATTAATGTAAAATGGTAAAATTTGTTTTATAAAATCTATTTTAAACTTTTTCATCAACAGCCTCTTCATCTTCCCGACACACTTATACCGGATGAATACCACATTGTGAAAAATAAAGGTGTCATTGGCTTACAGTATCATGAAGAGTTAGTAGCCTTGATTCCCTCTTAGTGACATCAATGACTTCATTTCTCAACTGAGTTCCTGTTCTTGATGCTTTACCAATTGAATATTTTAGCATTTAAAAGTTTAATTAATCTTTTTATGGTTTTTAAAGACTACATAGATCGTAACATGGAATTTTTGTTTTGTTTTAAATCACAGTATATACAGCACAAAGCCAGAAGACCATGAGAAACATTTGGTAGTTTTCCCATCACTGTAAGTAGCTTTAGATAGATTGTTTTTGTTTTTTTAAATCTTACCCACAGGATCTGTTGTTTGGGAGGGGTTAGCCATGAACGTAGATCTCATCTTGACCAATGGCTGTCCATGCATGGTTTTGTTTTCATCATATAGGCCAACAGGGTTTTAACTTTTATTTTGGTAAATTAAAATTTAATGAATTTTTTAAAGCATGAGCAATCAAATAGTAAATTCTTGAGCCGTTAGCTAAGCTGTGTATTGTATCTGTTGGCACAGGAAACCTGCCAGTAGATTTGAGGTGATGCAGCTAAAGGCAGCTCTCAACAACATGCTGGACAAAATTGGAGCTAATGATTTGGAAACAGGAAGTGGTCCAACACAGGTGAGATAATTACATAGGAAGTGGCCCTACACAGGTGTGTTGCTTACATAGGAAGTGGCCAAACACAGGTGTGTTGCTTACATAGGAAGTGGCCAAACACAGGTGTGTTGCTTACATAGGAAGTGGCCCTACACAGGTGTGTTGCTTACATAGGAAGTGGTCATATACAGGTGTGTTGCTTACATAGGAAGTGGTCAAACAGGTGTGTTGCTTACATATGAAGTGGCCCTACACAGGTGTGTTGCTTACATATGAAGTGGCCCTACACAGGTGTGTTGCTTACATAGGAAGTGGTCATATACAGGTGTGTTGCTTACATAGGAAGTGGTCAAACAGGTGTGTTGCTTACATATGAAGTGGCCCTACACAGGTGTGTTGCTTACATATGAAGTGGCCCTACACAGGTGTGTTGCTTACATAGGAAGTGGCCAAACACAGGTGTGTTGCCTACATGTTCATGAATTGTCATTATGGGAGCTTAAAGAAACCAGTATCTTAATGACTTGTTTGAATAGGAGCTTAAAAAAACAGTATCTTAATGACTTGTTAGAAGCTCATATTCACCCATATCTTAATGATTTCTTAGAATTAGATGAGCTTAAAGAAACCAATTATAGAAAATAAATGATGATGTACATAAAAGTGTATTGTAATTGTAGCCTTATGAGACTAATTTATATTACTCTTTCATCTTCAACATTCAAAAACAGATTGTAATAAATCGTAAAATTCTGAACATTTAATCAATATAAACATGTAATCACTTATTTTTGAGTTGTAATAGAGGTATTTTGTTCACTTGTTGCAAAATTCCAAAACTGCTAGATCATATCAAATGTAAATTTGTGTCATTTGCAGATGCATAACTTGTTAGAGCTGATCAAAAAAGAACAAAATATTTATAATGTTGTGTTCCATGAGCTTATTCGCCAGGTAAGTCAAACATTAAGAAAACAATGGGAGAAAAATATTTCGTACATTTTAAAAAATATCTTTATCATAATAAGTGAAACTAAAGCTGTTATTTAGGTACAGTATTAGACATGTTTCAAACTGTTGTAATTTAAGTACTGTAACAGAAGTGCTGTTCTAATCACAGATTAATAAAAGTTTTTTAAAAAGTGTAATGTTTAAGTAGATAATAACAGAAATGCTGTTTAAATGACAGACAACTGTTGAGTGTGTGGAGAGGGGCGAGCTGCTTGCAGATTTAAGGAACAGATACAGTGACCTGCTCAACAAAATACCCCAGCAAATTATGAGGTCAGAGTTTTAAACATGTTTGATAGCTTTATACAAATTATGAGGTCAGAATTATAAATGTGTTTGATAGCTTTATACTCTGGAACTATGTAATGTACCTTTGTCAGTGTTAAAAGAACACTTGATGTGATATTGCTATAGCCTGTAAGCATTATCTTTTGTTCTCTAGTCTCCACGAGGAAGTGATGGCACAGAGGGCTCTAGACAGGAGACTTACAGAAGAGCTCATGAGGTTTAAGGGGACCATCGCATACCTCACCAGGTACCTCACTTTTTTTAGTCACTGATCTCTAGGATAAATTATGTTGCTTAAACTTACTATTTTATTTGAGTACCATTTTTTTCCTTGTTCAGAAAGAAGTCTTTCGTCTCTTCTGCATAAAGTTAAAATTTAGTTAAATGTTATTAGCGTAATTTATCATCATTCAATTGTGTGTTACTCTCTTCAGTGAACTGACAGATGTGAAGGAGCATGACATGACAGTCACTAATGAGGCACAAAAAGCACAAGAAGATGTATGTAGATCTAGTTATGTTGTTAACATAGTGCTATTATTATTTTAATTACTAATGACAAAATAGCAACTTAAATGCAATTTAAAGGGTTGACATTTGTTGTTACTGTAAAATATGATTGTAACAAAAATGGACTAAAATGAATTTTTTAAAGTATTTATGTTCTGGTTACATTTATTTTATATTTTACCCCCAACAAAAACTCCATTTTCTAGCTACGGAGTGCCTTGGCAGAATCCCAGAAAAATGCCAGTCTTCTGGCTGAGTATCATGAACTGTACGAGCTTCAACGCCAGAGACTGGAGAGGCAGGTCTTCATGCTGTCAGAGGAAAAGGAAATCTGGAGCACAGCAGCTTATAGTCTGGCACTCAAGGTGAGTACACACAGATATGTGGCACACAGCACACAATTCACTTAAGGTGAGTACAAACAGAGATGTAGCACTCAATTATATGGGTGAGTACACATACACATAGACATGTAGCACACAATTATAACAATATTAAGGTGAGGACACACAGAGATGACACACAATTATACATTTTAAAACTTTTTACCTTTTGATAAAAGTATGTTGTAATGCAGTGGTAAAGTTAAAGCCTGGAGAATTATCTGTTAAAATACATAAACATGATAAAGGCATTGAGTTTTTACTTAAAATTTTTATTCCAAAGTATCTTCATCTCTATTAGCCATATGAAATTATTGCTGGTATTTATTCATTATTTGAATGCACCTCTCACCAGCTAACTGAAGAATATCAACTGAGCACGGCCAAACGTCTGCAACTGAGTGAGAAAGGTTGGGTCAAAATGGCCAACCACTTCACCATTTTGTTGAGCGACCGGGACACGGACATGCTGACTAAAATTCAGGTGTTTTTAATTTGTTTCAGCTTTTACATACATTCAAATTACTAACTCATTTAGCTCAAATAGCCAAATCATTTAGCTCAAATAACCAACTCATTTAGCTCAAATAACCAACTCATTTAGCTTAAATAACCAACTCATTTAGCTCAAATAACCAACTCATTTAGCTCAGTGTATCAAGAGAATGCAGTTATTGTGACTAGGCTGATAGCTTGAATATTTTAACAATGTTTGTCGCAGGGGTTTGTGGAGAACTGGAGGGACATGATAGAGGACTTCAACATTACACTCAAACACAGGGAGGACAGTATGAAGGAGAGCTTCAAAAAGATTAAAATTGGGATTGAAAATTGCGGCAAGACCTTTCAGCAAAAATTTATGTAATAATTGCTTCAACTCTAGATTCAATAGTTAAGAAGACCCACTGATTAAAACATTAGATAATTCAAAGATTTAATGTAAAAAAGCAGACATCACTATTTTTTACTTGTCTTAACATCTATTTTTTTTATATTTTTTCTCTTGTTTATCAAGTAACTAAAAATTTTAAATTGCTAAATAATTGAAAAGAAATAGTTGTATAAAGTTTATTGCTACTTACTATGTTGCGCTTAACATTATATTTAAAATGTGATTAATTTATGTTTATATTGATTATGTTTAAATAAACAAAAAGATATCAATACATTAGAAATTTCAATTTTTTTAGTTCAGTAAAAATCCCTTTTACATAAATTAATTTGCATTTTATTTTTACGTTGAAATATTAGATGTAAATATTTCTGTTTCCTGTTTTGGTTTAAAAGTGATTTAGAAAATGGAGTTGTTAAGAAACCTGATGAGGAGTATGTGCATTCTTTGGTTGGGATTGTTAAAAAGTGGGATGATGTAAGTTTGAAATTGTCAATCTATAATGTTTCTTTCTATTTCTTAAAATTCAGAAATTTGAGAAAGTATTTATAAATCTTATATAATAAACCCTCTTAAAATTTCTCTAAAACTGTGCATAAAAATGTATTTATTTTAAATCAAACCCCAAGAAATTGTGTACTGTAAACAATTAAAGGCCATATCCTTAAAATTGCATTTTGGAATTGGAACAAAACATATAAATTTTATTTGCATTTAAATTGAATATGTAAAATTAGAAGTTAATTTTATTTTAGTTGGTCAAATGATTAAATTCTTTTTTTTTTCTAAGCTAATTATCAAAGAAACTGAAATGTATGGGGGAGATAACCTACTCAACACGCAAGATGAGTTGTCTAGAATACAAAGAGAAATGGAAGGTTGGACAGATTGTGCCCTTAAAGTATTTCGTCGTCATCGCAGGAATGATGGGAAGACTCATCCAGATCAGGAAAATATGATCGCTTTAAATGAGGTAGGCTTGTGTGTTAGTTTGATTTTTATTTCATCTAGATCAGGAAAATATGATAGCTTTAAATGAGGTAGGCATAGGTGTTAGTTTGATTTTTATTTCATCTAGATCAGGAAAATATGATAGCTTTAAATGAGGTAGGCATGGGTGTTAGTTTGATTTTATTTCATCTAGATCAGGAAAATATGAGGTAGGTGTAAACTTTACTGGACTATCATTAGGGAAGAGGGCAACATTATACTTATTCCATGCACACCAATAAGACACATTAATGATAGACAGTTCTACCCAATACTTTAGACAAATTAATGATGGACAGTTCTACCCAATACTTTAGACTCATTAATGATGGACAGTTCTACCCCATACTTTAGACAAATTAATGATAGGCAGTTCTACCCAATTCTTTAGACACATTAATGATGGACAGTTCTATCCAATACTTTAAACTTATTAATAATGGATAATTCTACCTAATACTTTAATTATTATACAGATATAACTTGACTAATACTCAACTACCTCAAACAAAGTCTTGTCTACACTCTCAATACACACATTCTATCAAACAAAGCTCCCTCTTGCCACTATTCTATGCTCCAACTGTCTTAAGACTTGTCTAATACATCATTCTTTACTTGCCAATATTCTATTCACCAACTTTCTCAACAAAATTTCTAGTGAGCATATAATTTTTTTGTAGGAAGTTGAACAGTTGCTTTCACAGTTCAAACATAGGATCACTGGAGAGAATGGTAAATTTCATTCTGTTGTTTCATATTCTTTGTATGTTGGCTTTTTCACAGAAATGGTAAATTTTATTCTTTAATTTCACATTCTTTGTCGGTTGGCTGTATCAAAAAATCCTGAATGTTGTCCTGTTTTATTCTTTTTTCACAACACTATTATTTCACAAATCTCACAGTTTTAAAAAAATGTGTTGTTGCACTGACACCTTTTAAAAAAAAATTAGAACACAATATTAAATTGTCTGTAAAATAAATTATGTCCACTATTGTATTTCTCACCACTAACATTTTACAAGTTTCAAGTTTTTGTTGGAAAGCAAATGTCAACTAATACTTTTAATGAGTAAAGTCAAGCCAGTTTTACAAAAGTGAATTGTTTGTAACAATTTGTCACCTAATGGAAACTAAAGCTCATGCTTAGTGCATAGAACAGAATTTTTTCTTGCCGTTAACCAATTAAAAAAATTTCAGGTGTGGCAGCTTTAACAATCCAGTTCCAGAGTTCTTTAGAAATTTGGGAGGCTCGTCTGGTCTCCAATTCTCACGGAGTTCTGGCACTGCAGGAGTCAGACTGGGGCAACTTCTACCAGGCTCTAGAGGACTGGGCTGCCCTCCTAAAGCAGGCCATAGACCTTGTTGGCACTACACAGAGAGATGAGGACAGGCGCGACGATAAGCCACACACCAGGTACAATACAATATTTAACTATAGCACACACACACACCAGGTACAATACAATATTTAACTATAGCACACACACACACACCAGGTACAATACAATATTTAACTATAGCACACACACACACACCAGGTACAATACAATATTTAACTAAATCACACACACACACACACACACCAGGTACAATACAATATTTAACCAAAGCACACACACACACACACACACTAGGTACAATACAATATTTAACTAAAGCATATAAGTTAAGTAGAGCTACGATAAAATATTTAAATCAGAAAAACTAAACAAAAATACAATTAGAAGTATTTTTAAAAGCTTTTTTCTTTATGATAGATTTTTTAAAACTAAATTAAGTTGATCTTAGTTCATCAGCCAAGCTGTGTGGCTAATTGCCTCCATTTTTGTTTCATCTTTCACAATTATCATCAGATAACACCCTCTTGCTGCTCTTGTGTGTTGTGCTTGAATTTATATCATGCCAAAACATATTGTTTTACAAAAACCAAATCTTTTCTTAGCTATATTTTTAAAACTATATGTATGTTAAGTATGTGTTTATAAACTAAAAGATATGTGTATATTTTAAACAGCATGACATATTTGCAAGCTTATTATAGTAGTTTATTTTTTTTTCAAAATATTTAATCTTTTATGAAAAAAAATATTAATTAAAATAAATAGCTAATACAATGGGTAAAAGAAACCTCAAAAATACTCCATCAGGGGCGTAGCGAGGGGGGGGGGGGCGGGGGGTGCGGACCGCACCGGGTGACACCATTTAGGGGGGTGACACCAAGGCAAAAAATAGCAAAATATATAGAGAAAAACTTGAGGCAAATCGAAAACTTGAGGGGGGGGGGGGGGTGCAAATCGAAAGTTCGAGGGGGGGTGCAATCGAAAATTTGAAAGTTTGTCCCCGGGAAGGGTCGCTACGCCTCTGGGGGGGTGACACCATTAACCATTAAGTGCCGCACCGGGTGACACCCGACCTCGCTACGCCACTGTACTCCATACTACCTTGTTGTTGTTTTACAACCAGTAACACTACTTACTGAAGGAAACATTCAAATGTTATTTAATTTCTTGAAACACTTGATGTCTTTTCCTTGGACTACAGAAGATGGTGACTTTACAATGTGTTAGTTTTCATGTTTCAGGACAATCTCCTAAAGACCAGTTAACAACCAAACTTTCTACTTTTTTGTTCTAATCTCACTATGCTAATGGTTTACTTTTCAGTCCAAGAAAAGCAAAAGGATTTCAGAATATGTAACTAATATATAGTTGTTTTTTTTCTCTTCAGATATTTTGTTCTTAAAAATGTTTTGATTATCAATGTTTTATTTTGATAATATTAGTACAGTAGTAGTCCATTTTGAGCCCTATATTTTTAGTTAATTACACACTAATTTGTTGTTTAATGTTGTTGTTTTTCTGAAAGATACTTCTTTTATTTGTTTCATGATATTAAAAAATGTAGGCCTACTAAAAAATAAATTATCATAACTATGTTAATTACATTAACAAAACATGCATGCTTCTTGAAAATCTAGTGATTTTAATTCTATTGAAATTTTCAGCTGTCAGCTTATAGCTGTGAAATATTTACTAGTTCCTTAAAAAATGTTTAACATAAATTAATTATTAATTAATTCATCACTTGATGTTTTTGTTTTTTTTAATCAGATTTACTAATATTGTTTAATTTAATTTAATTTTTTTTAATTTTTAAAACTTTTTTAATACTTTTAAATCTTTCCTTTTCTCTCCTTAAGTTAAAGTATCTAATCATGAAAAGCAAAATGTATCTATCGGTATTTTAAAAAGAAGTTTAATCACAATTTCTAACAAGAAAAGCAGTAGTAAAAACTGTTAGGAGACATCATCAACAACAGCAGCATATAAAGAGATTATGTTCATTGATAAATATAGGCTGAATAGAATCTGAGCTAAACAAATATAAATACTTTATTGGATGAAGAAAGCATTGTTTAACATTAATGGTTCATTTTGACAAATATTCTGAGTTTTTTTTTAACAATGTGACTTTGTGCCTAATGTATTATTCATTATATATAATCAGGAGTTAAATACTTCAAATACATTTACTTAACATTCAAAGTTATTTAAAGCATTAGATGATTTGTTGAAATCATCAAAAAATCTAATTAATGTAAATTAATGTTTAATTACTTCTAAATGTTTCTCATAGAGTGGACATCCATAATGTTGTCCGTAAAACACAAAAATGGGCAACAACTGCAAGCAACTCCATCGACAGTGAAGATGCCAAAATGGTAGACCAGGTACGGCCTGCCTTCACTTTTTTAAATGAGTTTCTGGATGAGGTTAAAGGTTAATTGTTTATTGGCTTGTAAATCTTCCTGTCATGGGTCACTGTCTTCCCTCCTGGTGCAGGTGTCCACCCTCCATAATCTTCCTGTCATGGGTCACTGTCTTCCCACCTGGTGCAGGTGTCCTCCCTCCATAATCTTCCTGTCATGGGTCACTGTCTTCCCACCTGGTGCAGGTGTCCTCCCTCCATAATCTTCCTGTCATGGGTCACTGTCTTCCCACCTGGTGCAGGTGTCCACCCTCCATAATCTTCCTGTCATGGGTCACTGTCTTCCCTCCTGGTGCAGGTGTCCGCCCTCCATGCCGACATGGTCAAGTGGATGGTGCAGATTCTGCTCCGTCTGGCCCCAGACAAGGAAGGCAACTCTAAGGAAGCTGGCGAGATGGCCCTGCTGGGCAGCGCTTCCATCCCACAGCTGACTGAGGTGGCTAAAACTTTGTTTGAGGCCTTAGAAAATTTCTCTAACTCGGTAACACTGTAAGTTCTAAATGTGTGACAATTATTTTTTGTCATACATTGTAAGTAAAGCTAGTAGATCAAACTGTGACTATGGATGTGTTGTGATGTTGTTTTATTGTGTTTTGTGCTGTGTTCATGATTTTAGCATTTTAATGCTATAAATTAGGACTCTTTTGTTACAAGAATTTAAAACCAGTTTTTCAGCCTTTTGTGTTGTTGTTTTTATATAACAAATTGGCATGTTTTCACTAAAACAATGTAGGTTTCTAGTTATAAATAATGGGATAAAATATTCACCACTATTTCCATTTGTGATGTAAAATTAGATAAAATGTTGGCTAATGTTGCAGTTGTGATGTTATAAAATGTTGACTTAAGTTGACTATTGTTGACTGATGTTGACTAAAGTTGACTACTGTTGCAGCTGTTGTAATGGGATTGTGATGGAGAACACACAGAGAAGGCTGGAGAACAACGAAGACAACGCTGACCATGAGCAGAAGGACCTCAAGAGACTCAAGGTAGTGGTTAGATCCTACATGTCATATTTAGGTCCTACATAAGTCATGTGTCAGGTCCTACATAAGTCATGTATTAGGTCAGGTCCTACATAAGTCATGTGTTAGGTCAGGTCCTACATAAATCATGTGTTAGGTCCTACATAAGTCATGTAAAAGGTCAGGTCCTACATAAGTCATGTATTAGGTCAGGTCCTACATAAGTCATGTGTTAGCATCATTTAAGTGCAAATATTAATTTAAAAATAAAATATTTTACATAAAGAAATACAGCTTATCATTTTAAAAGTTGTATTGATATGCAGCATTCTAATTTTACTTGCCCCATATGGTTTTCATAAAACCAGGTTGATTTTTTTTTAAATATAAGTAGTAATAACTCCAGTATCACTAATATGTAATGTTTTAAATGCCATGGTTCCCCCACCTGAAGTTTTTCTTGTCTTTTGAATGGTTCCCCCACCTGAAGTTTTTCTTGTCTTTCTAATGAAACCAGACAGAGTGTGATGACTGGATACACACGGCTAAAATGTTAATCTCTGAACTGACTGGGGAAACTATTGGGGACCTTTTCCCTGTTAGGATGGCCACCAGCCTGTCCAAGGAGTCTGAAGCTTCACCGCAGGAAGATGCTGGCACCATGAGTTTACCTGAACCAATCATGGTGCGGGATACCAAAGATGAGGTACTCATTTTTTTTAAAGTTTTCTTTTAGACCAGATGGCCCATGGTGCAGACAAAGCTTCTTCTCTGGCCACAGTGTGGTGATGTAGTGTGTATGACAACTGTGTACATGGGGCCAATCACTGCATGTGTCTGTGTGTGTGTATACAGTAGTAGTGTGCAAGGCCGGGTTTGTTGGTGTGGATCTGTTACATGTAAAATATGAAATCTTTAAAGTCAAATTACAATGGAATTACATTTATTTTAAATGGAAAGGTTACAAGTTGTAGTAAAAATATAACCCAATAACATGTTTTTTTTTTGCCTGTTATGTGTTGTGTTGAATAACATGTGCATCTGTTTCAAACCTTTTAATAATAAACTACGGTCAATTAGTGTTGTAATTTAAGGACATGGATTAGCTAACAGATTAAGGACATGATTTAGCTAACAGATTAAGGACATGGTTTAGCTAACAGATTAAGGACATGGTTTAGCTAACAGATTAAGGACATGGTTTAGCTAACAGATTAAGGACATGGTTTAGCTAACAGATTAAGGACATGGTTTAGCTAACAGATTAAGGACATGGTTTAGCTAACAGATTAAGGACATGGTTTAGCTAACAGATTAAGGACATGGTTTAGCTAACAGATTAAGGACATGGTTTAGCTAACAGATTAAGGACATGGTTTAGCTAACAGATTCTCACCACATTTTATAACTACCCAGGGCTTGACTCCTGAAAAAACAATTAGCAAAGTAGAAGAAAGGGAGACAACTCAGTCTGCATCATTGGATCAGGTAGTTTTAAATTACTTCCCTTGTATAAGCGAAACTTTTTAAAAAGATTTTATTCTGTAAACATAGTTTCCAATTGTAAAAGATTGAAAAATGTTATCAAAAAAATTCCTAGTCAGAAGACAGGAAACAAACAGCTCTAGTTGAACCAGGTGAAGCTAAGACAGGTGAAGCTAAGACAGGGGAGGTGAAGACACCAAAACTTGACAACATTGAAATCTTGGGCCAAGACGCCAACACCCACAGACTCAGCATAGAGAACGAGAAGGCTCAGGTAAAAACATTTTTACCCACTAACCTGTCTTATCACATTTTTACCCACTAACCTGTCTTGTCACATTTTTACCCACTAACCTGTCTTGTCACATTTTTACCCACTAACCTGTCTTGTCACATTTTTACCCACTAACCTGTCTTGTCACATGTTTACCCACTAACCTGTCTTGTCACATTTTTACCCACTAACCTGTCTTGTCACATTTTTACCCACTAACCTGTCTTGTCACATGTTTACCCACTAACCTGTCTTGTCACATTTTTACCCACTAACCTGTCTTGTCACATGTTTACCCACTAACCTGTCTTGTCATATTTTTACCCACTAACCTGTCTTGTCACATGTTTACCCACTAACCTGTCTTGTCACATGTTTACCCACTAACCTGTCTTGTCACATTTTTACCCACTAACCTGTCTTGTCACATTTTTACCCACTAACCTGTCTTGTCACATGTTTACCCACTAACCTGTCTTGTCACATTTTTACCCACTAACCTGTCTTGTCACATGTTTACCCACTAACCTGTCTTGTCATATTTTTACCCACTAACCTGTCTTGTCACATGTTTACCCACTAACCTGTCTTGTCACATGTTTACCCACTAACCTGTCTTGTCATATTTTTACCCACTAACCTGTCTTGTCACATGTTTACCCACTAACCTGTTGTAAAATATTTTGTCCCTACAGGCATTGGGTCAGGTTCCTGTCAAACCTGAGGTGGACGGAGCGCCGGACACAAAGAAAGCGTTTGAAGCTCTAGCAGCTGTACAGACACTTCAGACCCAGCTCATGTGAGAAGTTTATTTATCATCACACATTACATGCTAGCTAGTCACACATTACATGCTAGCTAGTCACACATTACATGCTAGCTAGTCACACATTATATGCTAGCTAGTCACACATTACATGCTAGCTAGTCACACATCACATGCTAGCTAGTCACACATCACATGCTAGCTAGTCACACATCACATGCTAGCCAATCATTCATCATACATCACACACTAGCCAGACATTGATCATACATTACACCTCTTCTGTAAGAAAGATTAACTATCACCTACACCTCTTCTGTAAGAAAGATTAACTTTCACCCCCACTTCTTCTGTAAGAAAGATTAACTATGACCCCTAGCTCTTCTGTAAGAAAGATTAACTATCACCTCCACAGATCAGCTGAGCTGAGAGCACAGGGAGCAGAAGAGAGAGCTTTTCAAGCCGAGGCCAACATTGTAGCACTGGAAGAAAAGATCAGGGCATTAGAAAAACTCATTCAAAAACAGCAGGAGACGGTGAGCATTTTCTTATGGATTTTTTTTTAACTGATCATTTTAATAGTTTAGATTTAATTTTAATTTTTTTAAAGTTTTTATTCAACCTGTACCTGAGTGAGTACCTGTTATTGAGTGAGAGGTCAAATGTAATATTAAATAAGTGCTGCAGCTCAGAAGACTAATGTATAAAGTACAACACACTAGGTCTCCACTGCCTCTTATAGATTTCTCCCACACCTAGTTACTGTCTCACCCAAATCAAGAGCACTAGTAACAAACAAGGGTTAGGTTTGTGTTTGTTATATAAGCAGCTACAATACTATTGTTATCCAAGTTGTTGTTTTTTTAGTTTTGCTCAAAAAAAAGACATTTTCAGTCAATGTAAAGCCATTGTGTAGTTGTCCTTGCTTTAGCTGTACCAGTCCTATACTTCTCACACCTTTGGAAACACACCTGCTCAAGAGGCTATTCAAACCTTGTGAAATATTTTAACACCTGCTTATTCCATCCAACAGCCAACCCCTGAAGCAGGACCCCCCCAGACCCAAGTGACAGCCACCCCCACCCCAGCACTGACCCCCACCACAACAGCTGGGGGTAAAGATGAGAAGAGTCCCAGGAAATCAGGGAAGGCTAGCAGTAAATCCACAAAAAAGAAATAATTAATTAACTCAAAAAAATTAACCCAAAAAATTAACTCAAAAAACTTTTATTGAACAAAATTGAAACTAGTGTTAAAAATACTTCATAGCAAACCATAATCAACAAACATAGTTTATAGTATTGTCTTCAGAATGTACATGTACAGTGGTTTTTTTTTCATTTAAAGCACTTAACCCTTTACAACCTACATTTAATACAACAATGTTATTGTTAACAACACATTCTTATCACAAGCCTTCACAAAAATCTAGAAGTGAAGAATAAAAAGTTACATAAGACTTTGTGATCTGTAAATTGGAAATGTCAGTAAAAAATATTGAAAGACTTTTAAATAAATGATAGCATTGCACATAGTTTAAATACTGGACGATTAAACAAGTTACAAGAGCACTGTGGTATAATGTGAATGCTACAATTTGAATGGACAAATAAGGAATGATATAAATATGGAGTATTTAATATGATCACATTGACAGATTTTTCTAGTATGTTATACTGCCAACATCATGGCTATTGAATTGACATTGAAAGATTTCTACACTGAAAGTTGGCTAAGGAAGTACCTGGCATAGGAAAACATCTTTAGTTTGTTTTAAATTTATTACTGTGTATGTTTGTTGATGTATGGGGGCATAAGCTTTGGCTGATACAGAAACCTAAGTGTGATAAATGTGACAGAAATAAGAACATTCCTGTTGTCAAATATTAAAAAGTTACTTACAAATGTACACAAGTAAAATTGTTAAAAATGAATTTTTTTTTATTTGCTTAGCAAATTTTCTTTAAAAAAGCAAGAGATTTTCAGTCCTCACAAAAGGATAGGGTAATATATTTTTTCTAAAAATTGTTGTTAGCATTGCAATTGCTGAGCTTGAAATTGTTTCCAAAATTACTATATTGAATCCAGGTTGCTAAATTAGGTACATTTTTTAACACATAAAACAAAGTAGCTTTTTTCATGTTAAAATTATTTATTTATAAGTGTTATTGTTAAAATTAAGTTAACAATTGCAACTGCTGATTTTTTGTTTATACATCATTTAGATTTTATAATTACAGATTAAAAATGTATGTATGTAACTTATGTTGTATGTATATACAGGTCAAAACTGCTGAAACAAGAAGCTACAGCATTGATTTTATATTCTTATCTTTCTTGAACTAGTTTACATAGTTATCTATATGTGATATGTACATTGTTTCCTGAGAATTTTATTTATATACAAATATACATGAGTTTTTTGTTATGTGTAAATGTTTTAATGTTTTACTTTTTTTTAAATAAAGAAATATTTACAAGGTTACTTTGTTATATGTAAGTTTTAAGATTTTACATTTTTTTTGTAAAAAAGTATTTACAAGCTTACTTTGTTCTTTTGTAAGTTTAAAGGTAAAGAAATATATACAAGCAATTTCCCAGACTGAAGTTTTGATCTATCATACATATAAAATATAATTTTTATTTACATCAATGAAATTCAACTTTCTTTGAAAAAATGTGTTTAGATAATGTTGTACTAAATAGTACTAATAGGAAATATGCAGAATAAAGCAAGATTATTTATTATAAATAAATTTCTTTGTCTAGTATCTTTAAAAAAAAGAAATGTGCTTATAATAAAAGTTTCTTATGCTGTAAGTTTGTCTAATCCCTGTATTATGCCCTAGATTACATTATTATAATGTACAGCCTCAGAGGCATTCAGTTTCCTCTATCTACTGTTAACAAAATGTACAGAAAAAAATTTCTCTAAATGCCTCTTGACACAAAAAACTTAAGTATGTACATGGAGGACAAAGAAATGTTGATGTAAAATTTTATACAAATGTTTGACATGGAGTAATGTGCAAACATATATGACCCACATCAGAAGTTAACTATTTCATTTGTCATGTCAATATTTAACTTTGTGTAAGTAAACAATTTTTAAAATAACATCACTTTTGTAAGCGTTTAACTTAGTGTCAGTTAAATATTTTAAAAATAAAATATTTTGTAAGCGTTTAACTTGGTGTAAGTGATTCCTTTGAAAATAAAATATTTTGTAAGCGTTTAACTTGGTGTAAGTGATTCCTTTGAAAATAAAATAGTTTTTATACTGTCTTGCCAAAACTAGTTGCAATAAAATTCAAATACGGACATTGATCTAAAGTGTTTTTTTTATATTTACAGATATATTTCACTTATCTTTTTATTAAAAACCTAAAATGTGTTCTTCCTTTAAAACAAATTTTATGATATTTGGTCCAACTTAAAAAAACTTTAAATCTTTAAAATTCCTAAAATATGAATTTAAAATATTTGAAAGCTAAAACAAAATTTAAACCCTTTACCAGTTGATAAAGAGACATTACGCCCTTTTTATTTTAATTTACTTATCCATATGTTATAACAAAAGAAAGACAAACCAGTCAAAACCAACCTCACATCTTATAACCTAGGCCCAGCTACTTACAACAATGATCTAAAGCCAACTTCACATCTTATAACCTAGGCCCAGCTACTTACAACAATGATCTAAAGCCAACTTCACATCTTATAACCTAGGCCCAGCTATTTACAACAATGATCTAAAGCCAACTTCACATCTTATAACCTAGGCCCAGCTACTTACAACAATGATCTAAAACCAACTTCACATCTTAGTTACATGATCTCTGCTAGCCCTGTACTGCTTCTTGCCAAAGGAGAGTTTGGAAGACAAAGCAGAAAATATTGATGGTGACTTAACATGTGTTTCATCTGACTGAGTGGATGAAGATGATGCTGTGGATGATGCCATTGATGATGCTGTGGATGGTGTTGATGAGGATGTAGATGAAACTTGCATGGAAGTTTTGGAATCAAGTTCTGCCTGTTTCACTGTCTCGTCTGCTAAAGCTGACTCCAGTATAGCACGCCTGCGGTGTGACTGGCGATACAAACAAAATTAAAGATTATTTCTATGTACTCTTGATTAATATCTCAACTCTTGGGTTTAAATACAATATTTACTTAAGAAATTGTCACAAATAATGTCTTTAGGAATGTCAAAGCTGTCAATACCTGTCGGCCTCTTGAGGTCCTGTTACGTAGAAAATTGTCATGTAAGTTGCCGTTCATCTAAAATTGAATCAAAAATAAGTTTCAACTACACTATTTGAAACATGATGATGTGATCAAAATAGTTTCAAATACAATGTTTGAAACATGATGACATAACCAAGTTAAGAAAAGTCAATTTTAAAAAGCTAATTTTAGGATCAAAATTAATTGGGTTATTTTTGCTTTGATTTCTATAAACAAAATGTATATTTTTAAACCCTTATAATTCATTCTCTAGAAACAGAAACTTTGAATGTCTATAGTGAATCAAAAGACTGACCTTTGCCAAATTGTCAACATCCTCATATATAGCTTCATCAAGGCCTTCATGATTTGCACAACCTGCAACACAATAGTTTTATGTATAGTCTATTTTTACATTTAGCTTATAAAGATAATCTATGCAGGTCTATTCTTACATTTAGTTTATAAAGATAATCTATGCAGATATTTCTGCACAAAAGATTTACATCTAGTTTAAACAAGACAGTAAATAAACTTTAACTGATGCTGACTTAAAAAATGGTTTACCAATCTTGCTTTTTGATCCAACTGTTTCCTCAAAATACATGTTGATTGGCTGGGAATGGTCAGGTGACTTGACTGCTGCAAGCTGAAGGGGTGTGGCGTCTGCTTTACTTGAAGGGGAGACAACTGGTACATTTTTGTTGCTGTTCTTTCTTGGCAGAGGGGGTGGGGCTAGGTTTAAGGTTGAAGGCCTCTCTGGGAACCTAGGAGAGACCCCTGAAGGTAAGGGTGTGGTTTGTGGGGTGGAGGCAGCAACAGGAGGGGAGGGAAGGGGTGGGGGAGTGGATGGAAGGGGTGGGGGTGTGGATGGAAGCTGGGGTGGGGGTAGTGGCAGCTTTGGCCGCTGCATGTAAGGGGGACTCAGGACTGGCAGTGGAACATCATGCAAACACTTGACCTGAGAGGCCTTGCGCGCTATTTCCTCAACCAGCCAGGTCATACTCTGGCTAGTTGTCAGCCTGGAGTCATCAACTAGCTCTGTCACGCTAGATCTCCTAGACTTGGATGGGGCAGAAATATTCTGAACAGAGTAGGCCCTTGACAGCGGGTTGGCGAATGATATTTCTTTTTTCTTAGATTTCTTTTGAGATTCTTGTGATTGCTCAGGATCTTTTTTTCTACCCTGCGCCATGAAGAGCTTCAAATTTTGGGCCAACCTGGGAGGTGTGCCTGGCCTACCAGAAGATTCATTAGAAGACCTCGATGATTTGGACGTGCTTCTGTCTAATGTTGCTCTCTGTTGGGAGGACAACTTATCTGTGGTGCTGGGAGACCCTGACGAGGATGTGGAGGGGGGATCAGAGTCCAAGCTATGATATCTGTGATGGACTACCGTCTTGGCCGAGACCCTGATTCCATTGGATAGGGGAGAGAATGCTGATTGTTCCAGCAGGTTGCTGGGTGTAGATTCAGTTGCTCCACCCTCTGGTGACTTGAGAGTTGTCTGCCCATAGGTAGTTTTATCAACTGGTGTTGGTGCCAGTTTTCTTTGAATAAACACAGGTGGTGGAGAAAGGCTTGAACTCTCTTTTTCCTGCAGGAATGGCAAACATTATTTGATTTAAATTATATTAATTAGAATTTTTTACTTGTTTTTTAAGGTTTTAATTTTTTCAAAGAAGTAGTTTGTTCATCTAATAAAGCTAGTTTTCTCATCTACCAATTAACAAAGCTAGTTTGTTCATCTACCAATGAGAATGAAGCTATAGTTTTTTCATGAAACAATAAGAATAAAGCTATGATCTCACCAAACTGTTGCTTTCTTCTCCAATAGAACTCATGGAATTCTGACTCTGTTTTCTTGTTTTTCTGCTAGTATCTATAAAATAACATTTTTAAAATTTTTGTTAATTTTTATTTTCAATTTTCAATATTTTTTCAGTAAAGTGTCATCAGTGGTCCCTAGCTGATGCAGAGCTAGGCTTGTCAAAAACAAGGATCACACAATGAAAAAGTTTGTTGCCAAATGAACTATTACTTATACAGTTATGTTCCCTACCTTGGGCCATATCAAGAAGAATTGTATGGCTAGGTCCTCTTAATCCACGGAATAATAATTCGGTAGGGTTGGAGTATTCTGCAGACATTGTCATGTACATCTCATCATCGTCTGCAATAGAAACAAACTTTTACTAAAACTATTTTTTTAAATAATAAAATTTTGTAAGTTTTTTCAACACTATTTAAAAAACATTTTTCACCAAACAAAAAAAACTAAAACTTTAAAATTGGGTAAAAGATTTAAGAAAATTAAATGACACTGTACTTAATTTCATAAGAAAAATTTGCAAGTGACACCAAGTACTTACATGAAGCTGTCTGTAAAAACTAAGGAGAAAAAAAAATTTACCATCAATTTTTGTATTCCTTTTATTTGATTACTAGTTACAAATCTCAAAATATGATTTTTTTTCTATTGATAGTCTTTAAATTACTTTCAACGGTAAAATTTAAAATGCAATACCTCTATCTTAGTCCTAAAATTTTAACTGTAATAGCTCTATCTTATTCCTAAAATTTAAAATTTAATACTTCTATCTTAGTCTTAAAATTTAACATGTAATACCTCTACCTTATTCCTAAAATTTAACATGTAATACCTCTACCTTATTCCTAAAATTTAACATGTATTACCTCTATCTCAGACCTGAACAGCTGCGCCAAGTTTTGATGATTATAATTTGCAGCAATTTCTTCTGGCGTAAAGCCATCCTTGTTACGTATCCCTAAAGCCATGGAGGCCCACGGATGTCTGAGAAGGTTTTCAGCCACAGCGTACAGGTTGAACTTGGCTGACATATGAAGCAGTGTAGGCAGCTCTTGGTAGGAATTCAGCATAGAGCCTGTTACAAGTTCAATGTCAAGTGGGGTTTTTCAAATGTTACTTTAAATAATTACTATAATACATTTATTAAGTTTTAAAATGTGATTTTTTAAAATCTATAGATTAATCTAGCATAAAATTAAGATCAAAATTAAGATCATTATTTAAAAAATTATATACTGATTAATTCTGACATGACTTGTGAACTGATGTTTACAACTAGTATTTAAATACAATCATACACATAAATATGTATGTAATTACAACTTGTAACGATTGATTACATTGTTATCTATGTAATTACAACAATTAACAATGAATTGATTCATGTATTTACTGACCACTCTCACAGCTAATGGACTCGATCCAGCCCATCATGATACGCTGAGCTTCAGACATGGTCTTGACGTGGACCTTGAACTTGAACCAGCTGGCCAGCTTCTCGTCCAGGGCCTCGGCGGAGATCTCATCCAGCTGCAGGGCTTGACACATGAACTCTATGGGGTTAATCAGGTCCAGCAGGAGGGACGACAGCAGGTGCGCTTTGTTGCGGTAATTTATTTCATCTGTTCCTAATGATGCTCCTTCGTTTGTGAATATCTCAATGGCGACTGAATTCTGGGAACTTGCTGGAACATTTTTAACACACACAAAATTATTACTCCATTAGTATTTAATAAGTATTTAATAATTTAATAAGTATTTAATAATTCTGAATGTTAGTAAACTTTAATTTGAATTATTCTGTATAAATTAAAATTTTATATATTAAAAAGTTGAGATACAGAATTTTATAGAAAATAAATCCTTAAACATGAGCAGGAACAATTTGCAGTGGAAATTTAGCTGTATTGTAAACATTTTAAAATTATGTGCGTGTAATGTAGTTCTACTCTATAGAACACAAAATGTGCTTTAAAAACCTACCTGGGACATTAAATTCATAAAGACATTCAGAAAACTTGTGGGCGATAATCTCATGTCCGTTCTCCAAACGTAGAGTGAGTTTAGATCCATCAACATTCTCAGGTAGCTTGTCCTCTAGTAGGATAAATCTGACGTCGCCAGCCTGTCAAGTTTGGTTACATTAGCGTCAGATGTAGTTGTTGACTTAATGTGTCAGATGGACAGTTGTTGACTTAATGTGTCAGATGGACAGTTGTTGACTTAATGTGTCAGATGTACAGTTGTTGACTTTATGTATTAGATGTACAGTTGTTGACTTAATGTGTCAGATGTAGTTGTTGACTTAATGTATCAGATAGACAGTTGTTGACTTAATGTGTCAGATGGACAGTTTGTTGACTTAATGTATCATATAAATAGTTGTTAACTTTATGTATTAGAAGTACAGTTGTTGACTTAATGTATCAGATAGACAGTTGTTGACTTAATGTATCAGATGGACAGTTCTTGACTTAATGTATCAGATGGACATTTGTTGACTTAATGTGTCAGATGTAGTTGTTGACTTAATGTGTCAGATGGACAGTTGTTGACTTAATGTGTCAGATGTAGTTGTTGACTTAATGTGTCAGATGTAGTTGTTGACTTCATGCGTCAGATGGACAGTTGTTGACTTAATGTGTCAGATGTAGTTGTTGACTTAATGTGTCAGATGTAGTTGTTGACTTAATGTATCAGATGGACAGTTGTTGACTTAATGTGTCAGATGGACAGTTGTTGACTTAATGTATCAGATGGACAGTTGCTGACTTCATGCGTCAGATGGACAGTTGCTGACTTCATGCGTCAGATGGACAGTTGTTGACTTAATGTGTCAGATGTAGTTGTTGACTTAATGTGTCAGATGGACAGTTGTTGACTTAATGTGTCAGATGTAGTTGTTGACTTCATGCGTCAGATGGACAGTTGTTGACTTAATGTGTCAGATGTAGTTGTTGACTTAATGTGTCAGATGTAGTTGTTGACTTAATGTATCAGATGGACAGTTGTTGACTTAATGTATCAGATGGACAGTTGTTGACTTAATGTATCAGATGGACAGTTGTTGACTTAATGTGTCAGATGGACAGTTGTGACTTCATGTATCAGATGGACAGTTTTTGACTTAATGTGTCAGATGTAGTTGTTGACTTAATGTATTAGATGGACAGTTGTTGATTTAATGTGTCAGATGTAGTTGTTGGCTTAATGTGTCAGATGGACAGTTGTTGACTTAATGTATTAGATGTACAGTTGTTGACTTAATGTATTAGATGTACAGTTGTTGAATTAAACCTAAAGTATAGCTGATTTTACCACTAGGCTTAATCATGTGTTTAAAACTTCGCTATTGATAAGAAAAGATGTACATACCAAAACTGGCTTGTTGGGCAAAATGTGACACTTCTTTAACTTTGGTATGGGCATGTACACATGCTCTTCCTCCAGCGCTGATATCAAACTGATCATGCATTGGTTGAATGATTCACGGGTCTCCCCCACCTCCAGGTAGCGCCAGGTGAGGTCACTGTTGTTAAATATGATGGAGACTTGCTTTTGGATTTCTTCAACTGCCACAAAGCAGCCAACAGCGACAGGCTTGCTGCCAGCACCCAGGTGTGTGGTGAAAGAGGGCCTGAAATGGTGATATACAATTGTTATAATGAGCTTCTGATGATATAGAATTGTTATAATGAGCTTCTGATGAGGATATACAATTGTTATAATGAGCTTCTGATGAGGATATACAATTGTTATAATGAGCTTCTGATGATGATATACAATTGTTATAATGAGCTTCTGATGAGGATATACAATTGTTATAATGAGCTTCTGATGATGATATACCATTGTTATAATGAGCTTCTGATGAGGATATACAATTGTTATAATGAGCTTCTGATGAGGATATACAATTGTTATAATGAGCTTCTGATGAGGATATACAATTGTTATAATGAGCTTCTGATGAGGATATACAATTGTTATAATGAGCTTCTGATGAGGATATACAATTGTTATAATGAGCTTCTGATGAGGATATACAATTGTTATAATGAGCTTCTGATGAGGATTTACAATTGTTATAATGAGCTTCTGATGAGGATATACAATTGTTATAATGAGCTTCTGATGAGGATATACAATTGTTATAATGAGCTTCTGATGATATAGAATTGTTATAATGAGCTTCTGATGAGGATATACAATTGTTATAATGAGCTTCTGATGAGGATATACAATTGTTATAATGAGCTTCTGATGATGATATACAATTGTTATAATGAGCTTCTGATGAGGATATACAATTGTTATAATGAGCTTCTGATGATGATATACCATTGTTATAATGAGCTTCTGATGAGGATATACAATTGTTATAATGAGCTTCTGATGAGGATATACAATTGTTATAATGAGCTTCTGATGAGGATATACAATTGTTATAATGAGCTTCTGATGAGGATATACAATTGTTATAATGAGCTTCTGATGATATAGAATTGTTATAATGAGCTTCTGATGAGGATATACAATTGTTATAATGAGCTTCTGATGAGGATATACAATTGTTATAATGAGCTTCTGATGAGGATATACAATTGTTATAATGAGCTTCTGATGAGGATATACAATTGTTATAATGAGCTTCTAATGATGATATACCATTGTTATAATGAGCTTCTGATGAGGATATACAATTGTTATAATGAGCTTCTGATGAGGATATACAATTGTTATAATGAGCTTCTGATGATGATATACAATTGTTATAATGAGCTTCTGATGATGATATACAATTGTTATAATGAGCTTCTGATGATGATATACAATTGTTAATGAGCTTCTGATGATGATATACAATTGTTATAATGAGCTTCTGATGATATAGAATTGTTATATGAGCTTATGATGATATACAATTGTTATAATGAGCTTCTGATGATGATATAGAATTGTTATAATGAGCTTCTGATGATGATATAGAATTGTTATAATGAGCTTCTGATTATATAAAATTGTTTTAATGAGCTTATGATGATAATATAGGCTTGTTTTAATGAGCTTCTATTATGCTGAAGTGCTTGTACAGTAATACTGCTCATTATGCTTATAGTACATCATGGCCATTATTTATAGAACAATAAACCATGAAAACATATCTCCCTGGCTTAAATTAAGGTATAATGTAAGAAAGAAAGTTAACAAAAGCAAGTATAAAATTGAGTAGTAAAGTAAATATTTAGGTTTTATCTTTTTGGATAACCAAAAGTGTTGAATGGGTCAGCGAAGTGGAAACTAAAAGAATCAACCTTAAGGGTTTATTTATTAAACCAAAGCACTACAACAAGAGTTAAGATGTAAAGATATTTGCCAAAATGGCAGATGTAGTATCATGCAGCAAATCATAATAAGCTCATTAACAACTTTAAAGGGCTATCAACATGTAAATGACATTTTGTAATGTATTACTTCCCTTTTTAACTAAAAAAAAACGTAAAAAATAGTTTTAAAAATGATAGTATCTGTAAGTAAGTACTAGATCTAAGTATTAATCTTTGGTGTATCATTCAAACAAAAAAGCACATATATTATTAGTCATAATATAACTTGTCTAGTTTTAATTTATAAACAGTCCTTTTAATTTTATTGACACAATTACCCCCCCCCCCCCCCCCCCATCATCCCCACCACCATTGCCTCCTGACACCATTGTTTGTAGGAAACTGATCTACTGCCTCACACACATCCGATATTTAGACTGACCTCTCGTCCTCCGTGGTTGTGTTCAAGTACTTGAGCATGCCAGGGGTGACCAGGAGCACCGAGATGTCCGCTTTTGTCATGTTGGCCAGGCTGGTCTGGGAAGACGAGCGGCGCTGTAGGTCGTACAGGTCCACCGTCAGGTTGTACCGGTCTCCGGAAAATTTGGTGATCATTGACTCGGCCACGGGGATACCGTCACTGACGTGAAAGATTCGGAAGTCAGGCATTGTGGTCTGAGGAATAAAACACGTATTGTAGGCTTAGGAATAATCAGGCATTTAGGCTGAGAAATAAATAGGCATTATATGCTGCAGTGGCGTCGCTTGGTCGCGTGTCACCCGGCGCGGCACCTCATGGTGTCATCCCCCCCCCCCTAAAATATATAGGCATACGTAGGCCTAAAGATATATATAGTTGCCATTGATGTCACCCCTTCCCCGATGGTTGATTGATTTGCACAATACTTCATCAAGTGCTTAATTAAGAAAACAGAAGTTAATACATTGTAGACAGATAAAACAAATATACAGAAATGATTTAAATGTATCCGGTCCAGGCAGGTACTTGGGCTAGGAGAGGATATTTAATTTATCGCTTGTGGAAACCATTTGTCACTCTGAACATTACATTTTTTTTAAATATAGGGGGATGCATTGTAAAAAAAAATTATAACTGTAAAATACTAAGTGAAAATGAATACTAATACTATGTTTATTCTTCATTACAATTGGAATTCCTCAAATACTAAAATAGAACCATGACTTCCAGAGTCGCGTGTTTCCGACCATTTCTATTGGCAGTTGATTGGTCGTTGAGTTCACGTGGTCACAACATATGAAATTATGTGGCCTGTAGTGGGCCAAGCTTCATTTCTTTTTAATATGTGAGGCACCTTCCGGAGCTGGAAGGGCCAAAAAAACATTTCTACACCAACACACGTGTGTGTGCACACCAACACAACACACGTGTGTGTAAAAACCAACACACAACACACGTGTGTGTAAAAACCAACACACAACACACGTGTGTGTAGACACCAACACACAACACACGTGTGTGTAGACACCAACACAACACACGTGTGTGTTACTGTGTAGACTCCAACACAACACACGTGTGTAGACCCCAACACAACACGTGTGTGCGTAGACACCAACACAACACACGTGTAGACACCAACAAAACACACGTGTAGACACCAACACAACACACGTGTGTGTAGACCACAACACGTGTGTGCGTAGACACCAAAACAACACGTGTGTAGACACCAACACAACACACGTGTGTACACACCAACACAACACACGTGTAGACAGTAACACAGTTTTAGTTTAGAAATGTGCTTTAAAAACATGTACATTTCGATAATTCACAAAATATGTTTGTATGCCTATAACACTGAAGGAATGGTCCAACTGCAGGCTATAGAGGATACATTATTCTGGTAATTGGCACACGCCCTACGTAAGAAGTTTTGGGAATCAGCCTAGTAGCAAGGCCTTTTGTGACAACAGAAGTAAGACCCACAACAAAAGTACGGAGTACCTTGACTTGAAAGCCTGTCTGTGTGACCAAATCAACAATGTGTAGTTAACATTGTTTTGTGAACTGTCACGTGACCGATACCTTGCGCAATGTGTCCCAGTGTAAGACAGTAGCACCGGGACTGTACGATAGAAGGGGGGGGTCAATGACCTTGAGTACACTCCAGAAATACCATTGGGTGTTTTGAAAAGGATAATTGGAATTAATTGTAACTATTGGCGTGTAAGAAGAAATTAACTGGGGTACGGCTCAACTTTGGGAAATCTTAACACAGATTTCTATATTTAATATTAGGTAGGCCTATAACACGTAGATAATGGATGGTTTGAAATTGACCAGTGGTCTGTTATCGCGGAATGTTTAGAGATCCAACACAAACTGATATGGTGACCAGTTTTGACCGATCAAAACACCCGCTATGTGTGGAGAAAGCTAGAGTTGGACAAGATGTTTGGCTTGTGAGTCTATTCACACGTTTTGTTATTTTTATTTTGCGTGCCTAAAAAGCCTGCCAAATAAGATAGTTTCCTATAGCCTATACCAAGGGAGGGGCCTTAAGAATGGTTTTCGCGACACTGCTGGTTCTTGTGGGTTATCAGTGCTTCTTTAAGGCATCTCTGGGGTGGGGGGAGGGGCTTTTCCTAATGGAGCACCCCAAAATACTAAATAGTAACAAATAGCCTATAAGGGGGCCTATACAATTATACCATGGGAACTTTCATGTGCCCCCCCCCCCTTACGAAGATAAAATGTTTGAAACACACCCTAGTTGGGATAAACCTTCGGAAAATAAAAGTCAATAACCTCTAGCATAACATACAAGACAAATTACTACCTGCAGTTTCTTTTAAATTTAAAAGCACTTAACTTGTAGGCACAGTTAAGCTTCTTTTAAATAAGACTAAAACTAAAACTGCCTAAAATTGAACGATTATTATATAGTCCCGGAACAGCGCATTTTGAAAATACGAATTTTCACTTTGTGTGTGGTCAAGTTTGATTTAGTTTAATATTTTAAAAATAGAAATAACATAAAGTACTTACCTTTCCTTTAGTATCCCAGTAATGTTAAAATAAATAAATAAATAATCCGCTGTACCCCTCGGAGGTCAGTCACAGCTCCATGTGTGCAGAGAAATAAAAGTTTGGCTTCTTAAACGTAAAAACACCAGCAAAGTATTCCAAATGTTTACAAAGTTTCGAATGTAACCAGTGATGAAACGGTCAGCACATAAAGCTCAGAAATATTTGTGTATCCAGAGATTAGAAATGAAGGTATCCCTCTTGCGATACCACAAGTAGGTCTGTTTAAGTGTTGTCAATCAGGGATAGATCTGAAATGACTGGATGGCTTGCGTGCTGAGCGGTCAAACCCGCCACCCCTATTCATCCACGAAGGGTGATCCAAAACGAGGCCACGACGCGCGTACTGTCCGATCAAAACAACACAACAAGCGAGTGAAAGCTGAGTGACGTTGTTGACAAACTGAGTTTGGGAGATTATGTGGCGTTGGCTGTCCTATCTTGCCGGATTTCGTTCAAGCGTCGATTCACCCAGTCCACCCCCACCCAACCCCTCCCTCCCCCGTCGATTCACCCAGTCCACCCCCACCCCCACCACCCCCCCCCCTCCCCAAGATGCTGAAGTCCCTCACCCCCACCCCCTCACCAAGATGCTGAATTCATTGTGTCCACCACCCCTCCCCAAGTTGCCTATCTTTTACAGCTTACACAATGTTAGGCAAAGTGTGTTCCTGACCCGTACACCCGCAAACCTTGAGCCAAGCCCCCGGGGGTAGGGCAAGCCTATACGTCCTTGGCTAGGGCGACTTGAAATTTGTTCTAGAAATAAAGCTTCAGTATTATAAAGAAATAATGGTAGTGGCCTTTATCGCAAATTGGGGGGGGGGGGGGATTGTTTCAGAAATAGGCATACTTTGTAGGTGAACGGAAAAAAGTCACAGGAAAAAAAAAAACACAGAAAAAAAGTCAAATATATATTTGTGACTTTTTTCCTTTGACTTTTTTCCCTGTGTTTTTTTTTCCTGTGACTTTTTTTCCTATAAACACTTTGTAAATCTATTTTTGAAATAATAAGTCACTGGAAAACTAGTCAAAATGTGTATTTGCATGGAATTTGTTAATACGTTTAATAAGTAATTACAAAGTAGAAATCAATATATGATTAATTAAGTTAATCTAAACATTGTATATGTATGTGCGTAGGCTATATTTACAAATCACGGGAAAATATTTAGTTTGAAGTCTGAGAGCTTTACTTCAGTTATAGAACTGAATAGAATGTTCCATGATATTTAGTTTGTGTTCAAGTTTAGTGCCCACGTAACAAAACACAGGATCTAGACACAGTACTGAGGGCGTCAACAAAAGACACAGTACTGAGGGCGTCATTGATGCATGACGTCAACAAAACACAAAGTGGAAGGACGGGGCCGGCCGTGGATACATACGTAACATTTCTTCTATAGTTAATTTTTGTTATAATAATATGCAACAAAACTATAGCGTGCTGTACAAATTATATTTGAGTATATTTTTCTTGAGAAGTTGAGATGAAAGTCGAATTATTATCGTAAACCATAATGTCTTTAAACTAAAAAAAAAAACACCTCCCACTACTAAATCTACATGAAACACATCGTGCTCATACATATAAAATACATTGAGAAAAAACTGCAATAAAATATCAGCCATTTCTGGTCAGGTGATTTGAAACAAAAAACAAGCTCATCGGTTGTGTTAAAAACAGGATCAAAAAATCTTTATTTGGGTTGTGTTCTAGTCAATTCATGACAGAGAATTTTGAACAAGTAAATAATGTATTGGGCTAAAAATTAAAGTTGGACATTTTAAATTAAAAATGTATCTCTTAAGACATGTCGATCTAGTTTCTTAGAGTATCTATTATCTGACAAATGTCCTCTTGCTCTCATTATCTCTATTGACGTCAGAACAAAGATTGTACTCGACTGGCGACAAATTAGAAGTGAAGGGCGACAACTGGGGGGGGGGGGGTGGCAACAATTCCTGACAAAACCTTACCACATGTACACGCCATCCTGATGGTACCTCTTGTTCCATTTTGTTTGTGTCCGTCCTTGTGTCAGCTTTAAACCATCCGTCCACTTACCGGGGCATTGTCCTGCTTGACCGGATATTACGACATAATGGGATTAAGGTTGGTTTAAACCTCGCTACACCTGGGTAAACTTACAAGTCGGGGAGATCAAAGGACTATCTACAACTGCTGTTCGCACATTTCATTTTCCAGGGGAAGTAATTCGCGTGTGAGATAACTCTTGTTTATATCTACAGATACCACTGACCGCCTCCCCCCCCCCCCTACAGCTCTTATATCGTATCAGCTGTAATCAATTTAGCGATGCTTTGTCTTGACGTTTTCTTTACCAAAACAAGACGAGAGATGTTTGTGTACTGACACTTGAATTATTTATTTACTGATTTAAAACCACGCTAGTCAGGGCACTTATACAACCATAGACAGACTGGCAAACAAGTTTTACAAATGACATCAGTGTTTCTTCCAGGCAAGGCCCCTCACCCAAAGAAAGTCTACTCCCCCCCCCCCCCCCCCCGAGCGAAATGGAATTTATATAGAAAATATATACTTTCAAGAGTATAACCTCACCCCAAGAGCCTAACCTAGCCCAGACCAAGGACTAGTCTACTTGCAGCCCATACAACTCAATATACTCCAATGGCGTGTGTATCCCCCCCCCCCCCCCCCCACACTTGTCGTCTTCTCGTTTTACATTCAAATTTCCCCTCAGTAATACATTTAGTTTTTTTAGACTCTAAATGTCTAAATCTAAAAAAATTAGACTCTAAATGTCTAAATCTAAAAAATGTAGACTCTAAATGTCTAAATCTAAAAAATTTAGACTCTAAATGTCTAAAGCTAAAAAATTTAGACTCTAAATGTCTAAATCTAAAAACATGAAAAAAAAATCTGCGTTATATTAATATTAATTAAATTTAAGAACACACGGACGTTAGACGTTGTCTTTTTTTAAAACAGGCAACCAATCGATCTAAAATTGATTGATTAATGAGCAGGCTGTGGTGTATGTTTAGTGCAATTATCTCCCCTACACAAACAAAACGTTTCATCCACTGAGATCTGTAGGTGAGGGGGAGGGGGGTGAATGGGGGTGGATGGGGCATTGCACACAAAGAAAAATTGACATCGCCATATCTTTGTTAAATATATTGAAGTCTACTTTTTAAATTTTTTAAAAATATTTTGAATAGAAATGTGAATAAATCAATTTCTATTTCCTCTGTGAATCAATTCCTCTTCATAACGAATGCAACTCTGTTTGAAATAACTTCAGTAGCTACGACAGGGTTAGATTTGTCTACATATTATTTAGATTTGTCTACATATTATATAGATTTGTCTACATATTATTTAGATATGTCTACATAGTATCTAGATATGTCTACATGGTATCTAGATATGTCTACATATTATTTAGACCTTCATATCATGATTAAATGGGTACGGTGTAGTGAATAGTGTGTGTTTGTGAAGATGTGGGACCCTAATGTGTTAGTGATGATGTGGGGCCCTGTTGTATGTGGGACCTGGTATGTTTGTGAAGATGTGGGACCTGGTATGTTTGTGAAGATGTGGGACCTGGTAGGTTTTGTGATGATGTGGGACCTGGTATGTTTGTGAAGATGTGGGACCTGGTAGGTTTTGTGATGATGTGGGGCCCTGGTATATTTGTGATGATGTGGGGACCTGGTATGTTTGTGATGATGTGAGGCCTGGTGTGTTTGTGATGATGTATGTGGGGCCTGGTATGTTTGTGATGATGTGGGACCTGGTATGTTTGTGATGATGTGGGACCTGGTATGTTTGTGATGATGTGGGGCCCTGGTATATTTGTGATGATGTGGGACCTGGTATGTTTGTGATGATGTGGGGCCCTGGTGTGTTTATGATGATGTGGGACCTGGTATGTTTGTGATGATGTGGGACCCTGGTGTGTTTGTGAAGATGTGAGGCCTGGTATGTTTGTGATGATGTTGGGCCCTGGTATGCTTGTGATGATGTGGGGCCCTGTTGTATGTGGGACCTGGTATGTTTGTGATGATGTGGGACCCTGGTATGTTTGTGATGATGTGGGGCCCTTGTGTGTTTGTGATGATGTTGGGCCCTGGTATGCTTGTGATGATGTGGGGCCCTGTTGTATGTGGGACCTGGTAGGTTTTGTGATGATGTGGGGCCCTGGTATATTTGTGATGATGTGGGACCTGGTATGTTTGTGAAGATGTGGGACCTGGTAGGTTTTGTGATGATGTGGGACCTGGTATGTTTGTGATGATGTGGGACCTGGTATGTTTGTGATGATGTGGGGCCCTGGTATATTTGTGATGATGTGGGACCTGGTATGTTTGTGATGATGTGGGGCCCTGGTATGTTTGTGATGATGTGGGGCCCTGGTGTGTTTGTGATGATGTGGGACCTGGTATGTTTGTGATGATGTGGGACCTTGTATGTTTGTGATGATGTGGGACCTGGTATGTTTGTGATGATGTGGGACCCTGGTATGTTTGTGATGATGTGGGGCCCTAGTGTGTTTGTGATGATGTGGGGCCCTGGTGTGTTTGTGATGATGTGGCACCCTGGTATGTTTGTGATAATGTGGGATCCTGGTAAGTTTGTGATGATGTGGGGCCCTGGTATGTTTGTGATGATGTGGGACCCTGGTATGTTTGTGATGATGTGGGGCCCTGGTGTGTTTGTGATGATGTGGGACCCTGGTATGTTTGTGATGATGTGGGACCTGGTGTGTTTGTGATGATGTGGGACCCCGTTGTGTTTGTGAACCCAGTGTAGACAGAACAAAAAAATTAACACAGAACACCCCTTAGAAACTTTAAATGTATTCATGTGACGCCTAGCTGTGAAACCAGGGCGGATATGACGCAGTGATTTGACTCGGACAATAGTTGTAAAAATAGAAGCAAGTCATTGATGTTTTTATCTAATGAAAAGATGGAAGAAGTTGAGTCTAACATCTGTTACCCCCATCTCTTTATCCTCCCTTAACCCTAATATTGTCCAATGGTTAATATTTAGACGACAACGGGTAATGCCTACATTAATGTTGTGTGGGCCAAACTCAGGATGCCTACATTAAAGTGTGGACATACGGTGGTTGAAACATCTGGTTTCTCCACCCAACCTGTGTTGTGTCCAGCACTAGCAGGCCTGCAGTCAGGCAGGATGAGACTCCAGGATGAAAATGACGCTGTAAATATTTTCCAGACTAAGTTTGTATGTAGACCAACGCCTCGTGTTGATGTTATCTGCTCTTCTACCTCGTCTAGCGGTGAGTCGCTGTCTCGTTTCGACATCTGATTAACTCAAGTTTTAACTCCCCAGACATCTGATTTACTCAAGGTTTAACGCGTTAGACATTGTCTAATTAACTAAAGGTTGAACGCGTTAGACATCTGATCAACTAAAGGTTTAACGCATTAGACATTATTTGATTAACTAAAGGTTTAGCGCATTAGACATTATCTAAGCTTCAATCGACATATTTTATCAATTACAGAGACCATCTTTCTTTGTGTCTACCGGTATTACAAACAGCCCCACCCTCACCCCGCCTCACGACATATTTTGCAAAACATCCTTAATGAAATAACTAAGTAGGTTTAGACGTATGCCCGCGAGAAAAACGTTTCGGTTCGATTTTCCATCCTCTGTAATTGACCGTCCCCTCAAACAAAGAGACAAAGAACTGTGACTTACTACAGGCTAGAAAAGCGCATCCAATCTTTGCTTCGCGGAGGTTCTCTAGTCCTGGCGACAGATGTGTTTGTGGGATTGGCGTTTGAATTTAGCTTCATAGAACTTACTGATGTTGCCAGATTCTAAAAGTTGTGATCACTTTAGTGACGTTAAATATCGTGATGAAAGGAATATGTTCCGTGTTTTATTGACGTGCTATAGAGGCTGTGTGTAGGCTTTAATATATGTTGTTATGAAAAATGTAACTGTAGGCATTCAAGTCAGACTTTCGTTTCATATATACTCGACATATGTTGGTGTTTTTTTTCTGGCAAATTCCATTAAGCTGTGGGTATGTAGCACCTTTTGCATTTTATGTACGTAATGAGGATGTGTTCAATTCAAATCTAACTTGTACACACCACTTTACTTACACACGAGTATTTAAGCACACTTTGAATGGTGTTGATGGGGTTCGATTCTAGTGTTGAATGGGTCCCCAGCTTTTGAATGACCCCCGCCCCGAGCTAGAGCCTTTGGATGAAAGCAAATCCTTGGCTAGCTTGTGGCGGCCTCCCTCAATCGAGCTAATCTAACACAGGGGGCAGGAGATAAAAGACTGGCGGGGAAGCAAAGACTTCATTGCCCATGTCATAAAACAAATGGCCGAAATGATGTCAAGGTCACATACGGGTGTCAAACGCCCGGGGCTGTGTCGACGTCACAACAAAAGTCGGGTGGCGGGAAAAGGTAGACAAAAGCGTTAATGAGGCGCCTTTCAGCAGACGTGGGCCCGTGGGGCGCGTCGAATTTCTGACCTATTTATTCGGAAATTGTTACACAACACGACCTTGGGTATGCCTACTTCTATAGGGTACTGGGAGAAACAGCTTGTGAAAACCTATTGTGGCGCCGCCTAGATCCGGTTTGAGGCATATTAACCCTAAATGACATTACATAACGCAAGCAATTTAACCCAAAATAAACTAGCGGGTAATCAAATAAAATATCGAAAGGCAACTTTCGAGCGTCTAGGAATAGATTGAAGCTCTAAAGATAGCACTCTCTGCATTGGTTGGTTCATCTCTGGTCACGTGACCGTTCAAAATCTTGTCAGCTCTAGTGATGTCAGTCCTAGAGGAAAGCCGTCCATTCCTGCTCTAAACGCTTTCTTTCAAGCACCTCTTCGGGGGGGGGGGGGACTACCCTCCATACTATATATATATATATATATATATATATATATATATATATATATATATATATATATATATATATATATATATATATATATATATATATATATATATATATATATATATATATATATACTTCAACAAGTGTCAGCCCCTTCGAAAGTTTTAAGCGACCTCTCACCCCCCTGTGAAAATATCTGAAAGAAACACGGACGTCTAAAGTAGGACCCTCTTGATCCAAAGCAGGACTGTCCAGTTTTCCGACTGCCACGGGCCGGACAGTCCTGAGTTTGGTGAACTCACAACAGCTGTACCAAATACATGCACGCACGCACGCACACGCACACACACACACACGTGACTGTCAGACAAAAAAGTAGTTTTTTTTTGTCTTTCCAAACATTTTGATCACGCGACCAGGGCGCTTCCTGTGCCAGGCAAGTATTCACATTGTGAAGTCAATTAGAAATATGAGTTTCAGTTAATACCGGTAGATAGTTTTCAAACATTCTACTGGCAATGTTGCATGTTGTAATAAAGCTTGAAGGTATTGTATGGGGAATTTATTGAACATATAAATGCCTACTCGCTACTCCCATTCAAAAACGAGCATGACGCTCGAAGCAACTCCAGCTAGTAGAGTTATGACCCTTTGCTCCGAGTTATGCCCTTTGGACGTAACTCGGCCTCTGAATTCTCTAATCCAAATCCGCGCATCATGAGTGACTTCGACCCAGATATTGGTCTTGGCTTAGGGTGACGATAACACCCATCAGGGTAAAGGTGAATGGGGAGGGGGTGGGAGAGAGTTCATGTGTACTTTGTGATATGAACTAGCCTACGTGTAATGAGTCTTACGTCACTGGCAGCTGCCCAGTTCATTAGGGCACGTCGACTACCAGATAAAACATTGTATAACACTTGAAAAAACTGACCGTCCTAAATATGGTACTGACCATCCTATATATAATACTGACCGTCCTAAATATAGTTCTGACATCCTATATATAATACTGACCGTCCTAAATATTGCAGTACTGACCGTTCTATATATCATAGTACTGACCGTCCTAAATATCATAGTACTGACCATCTTATATTTAATACTGACCGTCTTAAATATGGTACTGACAGTACTAAATATAATATTGACCGTCCTATTCATGGAACTGACCGTCCTAAATATGGTACAGTGTTACGCAATATTGTTAAGGATAGTCTATATGTTGTAGGGTGGTTGTAACAATATGAGGTAGAACTGAGGTCACCACAACTCACATAAAATTGAAGAGTTATCTGATCATATCATGAGGGTTCGAGAACAATATAGGGGTCATCCATAAATTACGTCACGCTTTTTTTGGATGATTTTTACCCCTCCCCCTCCCCTCCGTCACACGTCTTCACAAAAAGCCAGACCCCCCCCCCTAAATGACGTCACACCTCAGCCTACAACCCACCTCAAAATTGCAGTTGAATTTTTTAAACAGCTATATTTTTCCAAAATCTTGTCTGAACTCTGTCAAAATAGAGTATTTTAATCAATTGTTATTACAATTTATTAAAACAGTTTTCTAAAACGCAAAATAAAGTCTAAAATTCGTTTTCTAACATTGCTTTTTTATAATGCAAAAGTGTGACGTCGCACCATCTGACCCCCCCCCCCCCTCATCATACACCGTCACAAAATTGCGGACCCCCCCCCTACAAGTGTGACGTCATTTATGGACGACCCCATACCACATCAAGGAGTGGGTGGTGTATCATTGTGTTTATGTGTTGTGAGGGTGGGGTTGTGGGCAAAAGCCATGTTTATATATATATATATATATATATATATATATATATATATATATATATATATATATATATATATATATATATATATATATATATATATATATATATATATATATCGCGTATAACAAAACGTGAGAGCGGCCAGTGCACTATCCCAAGCACAATGTGTACATTCTTAAAGCCTACAAGGATGTAAACAAATAAAGACCTGTTTTATCAGTCCATATCTTTATCAACTTTTTTCCGACAAGGTATCTTGGGTTATCTCCCTGTATGTGATACTTAGGACACAGGTCAAGTCAGCCTTGTGGTTTCACGTTTTTTATTTCACGGTCGTCCTGGGTTAGTTCAATACTTGGATGATTAATTTTATAAGATCTCGTAAATATTTGATCACGTGCCCCAAACTAGGGTTATTTCATTGGTTGGTCAAAGTTTAACTGTCATGTCTTTATATCTGATCGAGGTTTAGCTGTATCTGCTTTATATCTGATGGAGGTTTAGCGGTATCTGCTTTATATCCGATGGAGGTTTAGCTGTATCTGCTTTATATCCGATTGAGATTTAACTGTCTTGTATTTATATCTGATGGAGGTTTAGCTGTATCTGCTTTATATCTGATGGAGGTTTAGCTGTATCTGCTTTATATCTGATCGAGGTTTAGCTGTATCTGCTTTATATCCGATTGAGATTTAACTGTCTTGTATTTATATCTGATGGTGTTTTAGCTGTATCTGCTTTATATCTGATGGAGGTTTAGCTGTATCTGCTTTATATCTCACCGAGGTTTAGCTGTATCTGCTTTATATCTGATGGAGGTTTAGCTGTATCTGCTTTATATCTGATCGAAGATCTGTAACTTACACGGCTACTCTACTGCATCACACGAAGACAAGGATGTGTCTGCTGTAGCCTACATCCCGTCTGTTACATGACGTATGCCCACAATCCTCCACATAGAAATTATGCCCACAATCCTCCACATAGAAATTACTGGGCCTCCAGTAAAACTATTTTCTATTTTTTTTGGGGGGGGGGGGGGGGCGCTCCAAAATACATTTTCTTTTGTCGCCAAACTTATTTTTAACATTAATTTAAAATTTACTTTTTTTCTTGTTTTTTTTTTTAAACCATTGTGCAGGTCGAATTATCTTGAACTTATATAGTTATTAAACACACATTTTTGTTTTTTTTTCGGCTAACTTCGTTAAAAAAATAGTAGCAAGTTCATAGCACCGAGTGTTGGACTTACGATGGGCTCCATATAGATAATAACTTATTAGGTCCTTATCAAAACATTAATCCATTCATGTATGTGAGATCATAATTTATGAATGGCCTTGCCTCCAATGTTTATTTACCTTGTCGTCGCTGCTTCTATTCTCGAGAGAAACTAGCAAGTGGATGGGTGGACGGACACAGCAGTCGGACAACCCTCATACATTCCAACACAGTGCATGAGGGAATGGTGAAGGACCGTCCTACATTCCAACACAGTGCATGAGGGAATGGTGAAGGACCGTCCTACCATCCAGATGTTATCCAGCGGAGAATGGATGATATGGATGAACATCAACAGGTCAGACAAATTCTTTTCTTTTTCCGTCTAGTCCCAGGGGACATTATGTGTGGGCAGAGGCGTAGCGACCCTTCCCGGCGCCCGGTACAAACTTTCAATTTGGCGCCCCCTCGGGAGCAATTTTTTTATTTGAATCCCCTCCCCTAAAACTTTCGATTTGCACCCCCTCAATCTTTCCATTTGCACCCCCCCCCTTCCAAAAATTATTTATAAATTATTTTTCTTAACCATTTTGGCGCCCCCTGAGGTCGGCGCCCGGGGACATATGTCCCCCCGTCCCCCCCCCCCCCCTTCGCTACGCCTCTGTGTGTGGGACTGGGGCATGTGAGGTAATGTGAGGGTCGAGGATGACATTTGTGACTTGAGCATTGAGCATGACATTTGTGACTTGAGCATTGAGCATGACATTTGTGACTTGAGGATTGAGCATGACATTTATGATTTGAGCATTGAGCATGACATTTATGATTTGAGCATTGAGCATGACATTTATGATTTGAGCATTGAGCATGACATTTGTGATTTGAGCATTGAGCATGACATTTGTGATTTGAGCATTGAGCATGACATTTGTGACTTGAGCATTGAGCATGACATTTGTGATTTGAGCATTGAGCATGACATTTATGATTTGAGCATTGAGCATGACATTTGTGATTTGAGCATTGAGCATGACATTTGTGACTTGAGCATTGAGCATGACATTTGTGATTTGAGCATTGAGCATGACATTTGTGATTTGAGCATTGAGCATGACATTTATGATTTGAGCATTGAGCATGACATTTGTGATTTGAGCATTGAGCATGACATTTGTGATTTGAGCATTGAGCATGACATTTATGATTTGAGCATTGAGCATGACATTTGTGATTTGAGCATTGAGCATGACATTTGTGACTTGAGCATTGAGCATGACATTTATGATTTGAGCATTGAGCATGACATTTGTGATTTGAGCATTGAGCATGACATTTGTGACTTGAGCATTGAGCATGACATTTGTGATTTGAGCATTGAGCATGACATTTGTGATTTGAGCATTGAGCATGACATTTGTGACTTGAGCATTGAGCATGACATTTGTGATTTGAGCATTGAGCATGACATTTGTGATTTGAGCATTGAGCATGACATTTATGATTTGAGCATTGAGCATGACATTTGTGATTTGAGCATTGAGCATGACATTTGTGACTTGAGCATTGAGCATGACATTTGTGATTTGAGCATTGAGCATGACATTTGTGATTTGAGCATTGAGCATGACATTTGTGATTTGAGCATTGAGCATGACATTTGTGATTTGAGCATTGAGCATGACATTTGTGATTTGAGCATTGAGCATGACATTTATGATTTGAGCATTGAGCATGACATTTATGATTTGAGCATTGAGCATGACATTTGTGATTTGAGCATTGAGCATGACATTTGTGATTTGAGCATTGAGCATGACATTTGTGATTTGAGCATTGAGCATGACATTTGTGATTTGAGCATTGAGCATGACATTTGTGATTTGAGCATTGAGCATGACATTTGTGATTTGAGCATTGAGCATGACATTTGTGACTTGAGCATTGAGCATGACTTTGGTTCGATGAGGATTGAGCATGACTTTGGTGATGACTTCTCCCCTGACACTTCTCCCCTGACAATACACCCCTGACTCTTCTCCCCTGACTCTTCTCCCCTGACACTACACCCATGACACTACTCCCCTGACACTACACCCCTGAATTACACTTTTCTTTAAATGTACTGTACAAGAGTTTAATTAACTTTAAATGTACTGTACAAGAGTTTAATTAACTTTAAATGTACTGTACAAGAGTTTAATTAACTTTAAATGTACTGTACAAGAGTTTAATTAACTTTAAATGTTCTGTACAAGAGTTTAATTAACTTTAAATGTACTGTACAAGAGTTTAATTAACTTTAAATGTTCTATATAATACAAGAGTTTAATTAACTTTAAATGTTCTATATAATACAAGAGTTTAATTAACTTTAATGTGGGGAAAGAGTTTAGTGACTTACAGAGTTTCTTCCAGGCATCTCTTCGGGGGGGGCTAAGCCCCCCCGAAAAATTTTTACCGCCCCCCCGAACGAAATGAAATTTATATAATTTATATAGAAAATATATACTTTTAACAGTGTCCGCCCCCCCGAAGAAAGTTTACCGCCCCCCCCCCCCGAAAATTTCAATTGCCCCCCCCCCGGAGAAAAAAGTCTGGAAGAAACACTGGTGACTTAGTGTGCGATAGGAGATTTGGAACAAGGATAACTTGACTTTTCAATGAAAGTCGCTGCCAGATAAACCTTATTTTAGTTCCCTCCTGGTCCCAAATCCATCTGCCAGGTTGTACGAGAGCGATCATTATAGTTGACCTAGATAAAACGGTTTTTTAAAAAAACACAATTTGTTGTCTGAGTAAACTTTAACTTTAAAAGAATATTTAAAATTTAAAAGCTTGAAAAATAGAAATTTAATTTTAAAAAATCTATGCCATAAAATTCGTTGGGGATCGGTCAAATTGGAAGATAATTGTTTTATTAAAAACTATTGTAATTTTATATGTAGGCTAATCCGAAACAAGTGAAAAGGTCAACATACTGAAGAGCAACGACCTTGACTAGGCCTAAAATATTTAGTAGTCTACATGTTTTTTAAATAGGTCATTCGATGATATTCGATCCATTTAGTACTTTCAGATTATTGTTTAAAAGAATTCGCTCCTAAGATAAGAGATAGCAGTTATCATACTATCAGTGTTACAGCTATTCGCCTAGCTGTGTAGTGGGGATGGGTGGGGTGTAGAGAGAAGGTTCGACAATATCATAAATATGGGATGCTGAATGTTCATAAGGTTTAATTTTACTAAAGGCTTTTTAAAAAAGAGCGGCGCATGTAGATCTTCTAGATCTAGTCTAGTTCCGGCGCCACAAAAAGTCACCGAAAAACTAAACTTGGCTTGTTTCAATGACGATAAGATCTATGGTAATAAATACAATTATGAAAAGAGCCATGCACGGACAGTAAAATGAAATTAAAAATATCGAAATATCTTTGAACCTTTAGATATAGATTTTTGGTGAGATAGGGAAAAAATAACGAATGAAGTTTTAAAATTAATTATCAATAACTTGACTTACTAGACTTAGACTTAGTATACTATGTAGAATCTATTTACCAGAATCTAGTCTAGATCAATATACTATATAGATCTACGTTATGGTTGCTTTATAAGTAGGCCTATAAAGTTAAACATGGTTTTAATTTTGTCTATGGCTGTTGCGGAAACTTAGCCTTTGACGCTGGCTGACAGAGATACTAAACTTAACTAAACTAACTAAATGAAACCGTCAAAAATTATGGTCTTAATGGTTGGATATTTAGATTATAAATTTAATTAAAGTATTTCTTTTCAACATTGTCCAAGTAGTTACCAGCTGGGGCGTAGCGGGGGGGGGGTGCGGACCGCACCTGGTGACACTATTAAGGGGGTGGCAAAAAATAACCAAATATATACAGAAAAATGATAATTCCACTTTAAGAAGTGGTTAATTAGAGTGTTAAATAGTCTTTTAATAGCAAATTTGATAAATCCCGGCATGGGTGGAAAGGGGGGGGGGGGTGGAGGGGGTGACACCATGACGTAAACCTGCTAATGATAGAGAAAACATGCTACATCAAGCTGTATTTATAACCGCTGTATTTATAACCGATATAGATAGTTTTATATCTGAGCATAGTTACATTAACTGAACGTTTCAAAATATGCCTGAGGTAAACGGTTTGGCTGAGTATCGTAATAACTTACATGTTAATCCATGTATAGGGGAGAGGGGAGGTAAAAAAATTTAACACATTAAAAAATATGTTAATACATACACATGCGTATATACATACTTATATAAATTCAAATTTGGCAGGCAATTGAACACGGGGGCCGGTACCGGTTGGCTGCAATGTCCACGAAGAAAGGGTCAAACTGACCTCGACTGACCGGCTTTTTTTTACCCCCTTTGATATTTTGTGAGGTCGTAGACCTACCCTGGAGGGTAACAGAAAACATTATTCCCGTCGGATAACCCCCTTTTCTGTCCAGATACCGTATTTTCTTATATAAACAAATGTTTGTGAAAAAGTAAACAAAGACTACATCATTTGGTATGTGTACAGAGGAGGTAACCTTTTAAGTAATAATTTTAAAATAATGTTTTTACTATTTTAAAGAAAAAAAAAACATCACAAAGTATAGCATTTGTTTGAATAAAGATTTCGTTATAAATTAAATTATGTATTGTACTGAAATTTAAAAAAAAAGTTAATTCCAAAAGTGAATCAATTAATTAATCATTCAATTTCTTACACGTTTTTTTTTTTTTTGAAAAAAAAACCGCACCGGGTGACACCCAACCTCGCTACGCCCAGAGTTTCTTCCAGGCATCTCTTCGGGGGGCTCCGTCCTCCCCCCTGGGAAATTTTAGCCCCCTCTCCGAAAATTTCAAGTGCACCCCTGGAGAAAAAACTCTGGAAAAAACACTGGCTACGCCACTGGATACCAGATATTTTTAGCTTTCTTTCTAAAGAAACCGGAAATCAACTTTAGTTGTTAGGCCTATCTAACTTCTCGATGATGTAAAAATGAAGACTAGGGGAGAAAATCTGACCCTTCTTTAAATTTTTAATACTAGATTCTAGATTTAGATCTAGATCTAGATATCTAGATCTAGCTTCTAAAGTCTAGTTACATTCTAGATTTAGTTTAACTAAATGGTTTATAATTTTTGTAGGTATGTTAAGAACTTAAGATCTAGTCTAGATTCTAGATTCTAGATTAGATCTAGAATCGGTAATCTATCGTTTTAGGTACGTAAAATCGCCCGCGACTAGTAATGTGAAAAACAGGTGACTCCTTGCATTTTAATAATTATTTCACATTTTGAGGAGGATTTATGTTTTGAAAAATACAAAAATGTTTCCTTGTTTCATTTATGTACCTGTTTTTAAACAATCGAATTAAAACTTTTCAGTAATAAATGAACACCGGCGATGTTTCCAACAGATGCAACCATGCTCATTTACTATAGCAGCCATCTTGTTAAAGTTTTATTTTTATTGACTTATAGCGCAAGATTCAGGCGGAAGTCACTCTATTTTACAAATGGCCGCTTTTTATATAGCAAATCTTGCTTGCAGACACTGCTGTTTAAAGTTAATTTCTGGTCTATATTGATATATTTAGCCATTGATTTATGTTTATTATTCATTTATCTATAATATTTGACACAAACATATCACAATATACTTCTATTACAGCCTTGACAATGAGGTAACGTTTTCGTACATTAATAGCCGCGGGCGATTTTACGTACCCAAAACGATAGATTACCCTAGAATCTAGTTCTAGATCTAGATCTAGATCTAGCTAGATTCTAGATCTAGAATAACACTACTTACTAAGTACTAAGATTATGTAGTTGCATTAGATTAGAATTAGTGAGTTTTATAGTTTTATACCTTATAAACCTGTTAATTAGAAGCTGAGAAATCATTTTTTTTGTTTTTTAATGAGGCGACAACACAAAATATTGTAAAAGGGAGATAACACATAAAACAAAACAAAAACAGAAAAATGATTTTAAAAAAATTGTGTTTGGAAATATCATATCACAATTTATCACAAATAGGCCTAAAATTTTTAATTTACAATAATATCGGCACCTGAAATAATAGGCCTACAGAAAATTTAATTAGGCCTAGGCTACAGCATAATAATTAGGCCGATTCTAGCCGGAATAAGATACGCATGCGCAATGGAGAGAAACTACGACTTGCCTTAGCGGCGATGTTTTCGATGGTACTGCGCATGCGTGTGTTTACAACCGCAGAACCCTAACACCAACCCTAATCCTATCCTTAACCCTATCCCTAATCCTAACCCTAGCCCTAATCCTAACCCTATCCCAAACCCTAACCCTACCCCTAACCCTCATTCTAGCCCTAACCCTAGCCATAGGTCACTGCGCATGCACAGAGCTATCTTTTGCCGACTAAGTGGAGACGTTGGGGAGAAAAATCTTCTTCCGAGTAGACACTTCGTAATAATTAGGCCTAAAAAATTTAATTTGCTATTATTTTGCGCATAATTACAAATTCTATAGGCCCTAGGGCCTACAAAATATTTAATATTAGGCTGTTCTTTCAAAATTTAAATTGTTGCAGAGCAGTATTTAAAAAAAAACTTAAAACTAATTATAAACATTACAAATATAAAAATATGTGCCCTGAAATGCAAAGAATAATAGTTAGGCCTTAATTAGGCTATAATTAGGCCTAATGAAAATCTGCTATAATTTGTGCATCAAAATATTTGAATGAATTCAATAGGCCTAAATAATTTTTCAAAATTTGTATTGCTAGAGAGCCTATTTTTATTAACTTAAAACTACTTTTACAAATATACACATTTCTTGAAAATGCATTAGGCTATTTACTGCTATAATTTGCACATCAAAATAATAAATTAATAACTTTTGAAATTTGTATTATTTGCGAGCCCTATTTTTACTAGCATAAAATTGTTGCTATAAATATCAATACTAATATACAAACATGCGCCCTCTAAATGCAACAAAGAAGAATTACTTAGGCTATAATTACTGAAAAATGTCAAACTTCAAAATTTAGTAGTAAGACATTTTTAAAAAGTTCGAATCCGGGTTCAAGTCAGTAGACCATCCCTGGTTCCACCCAACTCTGATGGGTACCTAACTCACGTTAGGGAAAGTAAAGATGGCTGGGCATAGTGCTGACCACACTATCTCTTCATAATATGTATAATAAAATGAATAACTCATCTCTAACTATTAATCAAAACTGAGGCCACTGTCCACAAGATCCACAATTAGAGAATTTAGAGGAATCTCACAGTCTTCCGAACTGTCCTCATCTCCTTCCCAGTAGCTGATGACAAAGTGATCTGGCTTGTTTTTGCTTGCTGGTAGCCTATCCAAAACCCTTCCTAGTTGACTAGATCTAGAATTCTAGATCTGCTGATCTAGAATCTACTACATAATACTTGTGACTTGACTGCATGTTGCTGTACGTTGTACACTGTACAGTTTTAGTACTGTGCACTGCAGAGAGAGAGACTGTAGACTAGTGTAGAGATTGTACTTGTAGTATTATTAGTCTTAAATTTAAATAGTCTTTAAAAACTTGAGTTATCTAGAATCTAGATCAGATCTAGGTCTACACACTGTACTGTACTGCCTGTTGCTGTACAGTGTACTGTTACTGGCCTAGATCTAATTTATAATTTAATATTTAGGTCTAAATATAGAATAGGACCTATTATTACTTAATAACTTTTACTATATTAATATTATTAAGCTTACATTACAGCTTATAACATCTGACTCTTCAAGAAAAATGTAATTAAGAATTCTACATTTTACTTAGGACCTTCTGGATCTAGAAATCTACATACTTTTTAAAAATAATTGTTAAAGTAAAAGGAGTTTTTGTATAAGTACTTTGTTAGGCCTATATGTTTATTTTTTCTTAGGGCCTAAATGATAGATTTACTTATATGATGCCTTTTAGTTTGAAACCTTTTCAAAATATATTAAAATGTAGCCTAATAAATGTATTTAATCTGTTGTTTTAGGTATGTAAAACTTAAACTCAACCTTGGTTTAAATGCTGTGAGAGAGGTAACCTACACATTGTCAATTAAATAACCAGTTTTAATTTTTAAATTAAAAGTGATTACTTGAATTTCAAGTTAGCGTAAAATTAAACACAATGTTTTGGGAATTCTATAGGCCAACATTTAACACTACAGAATTGTGCAGTTGTGTTACTTCAAAATCAGCTCTTGGAATATTTTCTTATAACTATTAGAACACCCTAACAACTCCTTAATTAATCATTAGGAATAATGTTAATAATTCTGAAAAAAGAAAATAAAGATAAGTCTATTTTAAACATTTAACACTTTGTTTTGTGTAGGCTTTCCCTCTGAGCAAAGTGCTGCAAAGTGACAAAGGGAAGCAATTCAAATAACTCTTTATCAATACATGGTGCTCAATACCATAATGCACTAGCTCATGATTTAGTATTACCCTCTTTAGTATTATACATTTTATAAAGATATTTTTTTGTATATCTCTTTGTACACATGACTGGCTTGGGACTAGCAATGAGTTAATTTACTTATTTTAAAATGCTGAGGGTAAGTAGGCCTAACTATCTAAAATATTATTGCATATATTTTCAGGGGAAATAACTACTACAATAAAATATAGTCACCCTGTTTCCTCATCATAATATGTAAGCTGGTTTCAAAGAGAGCTAAAAATGGACCACTTTGACTCTTATGAAACCCAGTATAAGCTGTACTTACAGAAAAATAGCCATATTATGAGGGAACCCCACCTGGATCCCCAGAATGGGCTGTTCCTACAGAACAATAGCCATATTATGAGGGAACCCCACCCAGATCCCCAGAATGGGCTCTTCCTACAGAACAATAGCAACATAATGATGACACCATACCCTGAAATAGCGAAAATCCTTGTTGCAGATCACAGTTTGTACCAAAGTGACTATCTTTATGGTCCCACACCACTTGAGGACCTGCAAGAAGCATTTCAGTCTCAAGTCTGCGACTCTGAACTTTGGGACACAGCTTCGTGTGAGCAATGGGAAACACCCTCAAATAACTATATGAAATATCCGGATTTTATGGAGGAAAATTACCCAGAGTGTATCATTTCAAGTGAATCAGAGGATGAAATGTTAACAGTCCATTTTGAGCAGCAGAAAAGTTTTAGGTGTAATCTTTGCACATTCTCAGCTGTACACCATTCTGGATTAAAAAGACACATGGCAGTTCATTCTGATGAACGTCCTTTCAAATGTCACATATGTACCTACGCTTCTAAACACAAAGATTACTTAATCAAGCACATAAAAAGGCATTTAGAGAAAGAAACAAAAAAGTCAGAGAAAAACTCTGGCGACCAGCATCTTGAACTGACCAAAATTCTCTCCATTTTGAAAAATTACAAAAAAGAAAAGAAGGAAGAAAAACATGTGAGTAATGTGAGTACATCTTCAGCTCATTTAAAAGCAGGAGCAGCACTTGCCCAGGAGCTCATAAAAAGAAAAGTGCGGGTGGTATTGACACGCCTCGAGTTGCCTTACAAGTGTGACACCTGTCATCTGTCATTCTTGACCCCTGCTGATCTAGGCCAGCATAACAAGCGTGACCATGTCAGCAGGGTGGAGGAGAATGTAGCCAGCTTTTCCTGCACTCAGTGCGCTGCAGTTTTGATCAACTTTGATGAGATGAATGCTCACATCCATGCTCATATTACAAATGAGTGGAACCAGATGTCTCAAGATGATCAGCTCAAAGAACAACTGTCTCCTGCAGGGTCTACTACTGTGCCAGAAACTCAGATGTCAGATGTAGAACCTGCTGTCCCGACAAAAGTAAACATGTCACCTACTATCCTGCCAAACATTCAAATGTCACCAGCTGAAGCAACAGTCGTGCCAGAAACTCAAATGTCAGATACAGAACCTGTAATCATACCAAACACACAAATGTCACCAGCTGAACTTACAACCCTGCCTCAAACTCAAATGTCACATATGGAATCGGTGAGCCTGCCTAAGTTTGAAATGTCACCTGTAGAAACTATTTCTGCACCGGTAGCTATCCTGTCTACAGCGCAGATGTCACCTACTCCCCTGCTTGAAGTAGAAATGTCTCCTATTGAACCGGTTATTCTGCCTAAAGTTAAAATGTCATCACTAGCACCTGCTAACTTACCTGCCACAAAAATGATATCTCTAACACCTGCTAACTTACCTGCAACAAAAATTTCTACAAAACAAGTTGCCCCACCCAAAATGAGCCTCAGGAAGAAAACTAGCATGAAGTCCCAGCCAGTGAGAAAGCCGAGCCTGAGGCCCACTTCCAAACACAACTCTTGTACTTTATGTCACTTCCAGTTTTCCTCTCCCACAAAGCTTAAGCTGCATGGGAAGTCTCATCTAGAAGCAAACCAGGATCAAAGTCAACTGTATAAGAATCTCATCACCAAGTCTCTGAGAGTCACAATAGAGAGATTAAAATTTCCACTCAACTATATGACAAGTGATCCCAACAACATGACGCATGATCCCAACACTGTGACTCCCAGCAACGTGATGAGTGATCCCAGCAACGTGATGAGTGATCCCAGCAACGTGATGAGTGATCCCAGCAACGTGATGAGTGATCCCAGCAACATGATGAGTGATCCCAGCAACGTGATGAGTGATCCCAGCAACGTGATGAGTGATCCCAGCAACGTGATGAGTGATCCCAGCAACGTGATGAGTGATCCCAGCAACGTGATGAGTGATCCCAACAATGTGGTGAGTGATCCTAGCAACGTGATGAGTGGTCCTAGCAATGTTGTGAGTGATCCCAGCAACGTGATGAGTGATCCCAGCAACATGATGAGTGATCCCAGCAACGTGATGAGTGATCCCAGCAACGTGATGAGTGATCCCAACAATGTGGTGAGTGATCCTAGCAACGTGATGAGTGGTCCTAGCAATGTTGTGAGTGATCCCAGCAACGTGATGAGTGATCGCAACAATGCGTTGAGTGATCCTAGCAATGTGGTGAGTGATCCTAACAATGTGGTGAGTGATCCTAGCAATGTTGTGAGTGATCCCAGCAACGTGATGAGTGATCCCAACAACGTGATGAGTGATCCCAGCAACGTGATGAGTGATCCCAACAATGTGGTGAGTGATCCAAACAATGTGGTGAGTGATCCTAGCAACGTGGTGAGTGATCCTAGCAACATAATGAGTGATCCCAACAACGTGATGAGTGATCCTAGCAATGTGGTGAGTGATCCCAACACTATGATGAGTGATCTAGTCCATTTTGCTCACCATAAGCTGTCAGAATGCAAACAACGTCCAAGGAAAAAGACTTATAGCTGTGTACACTGTGATTCAATCTTTAAAACTCTGGTAACATTGAGACACCACACAAAATTTGAGTGTCAAAATAAGTTGCAGATGACAGAAGCACATCCTGACCCTGTCATACAGATGACAGAAGCACAACCTGACCCTGTCATACAGACGACAGAAGCACATCCTGACCCTGTTATACAGATTACAGAAGCACAACCTGACCCTGTCATACAGATGACAGAAGCACAACTTGACCCTGTCATACAGATGACAGAAGCACAACCTGACCCTGTCATACAGATGACAGAAGCACAACTTGACCCTGACTTAGAAATGACAGAAGCACAACCTGACCCTGTCATACAGATGACAGAAGCACAACCTGACCCTGTCATACAGATGACAGAAGCACATCCTGACCCTGTCATACAGATGACAGAAGCACAACTTGACCCTGACTTAGAAATGACAGAAGCACATTCTGACCCTGTCATACAGATGACAGAAGCACAACTTGACCCTGACTTAGAAATGACAGAAGCACAACCTGACCCTGTCATACATATGACAGAAGCACAACTTGACCCTGACTCAGAATTGACAGAAGCACAAGCTGACCTTGACTTTGAAATGACAGAAGCACAACCAGACCCTGTCATACAGATGACAGAAGCACAACCAGATCAGGATTTGAATGTGGCTGGGCCGACTTTGAAAACATTGGAAATACGTTTGTCACCATTGAAACCAACATTTACGTGTCAGCAATGTCATTTGTCTTATTTCACAAACTGGGAGTTGCAAAAGCACAACAATACCCAGCATATCATACGGGAGCTTCAAGAACACAATACCCAGCATATCATACGGGAGCTTCAAGAACACAATACCCAGCATGCCATGCATGAGGACGGAGAATATGTTTGCACCCTTTGCAATGTCAGATTTCATGCTTTACAGGACCTAACCCAGCATGTGACCTCTCATGAGCAGGTGAGTGCAACATTTGAGTGCGCACATTGTCATTCAAAGTTTCATACTTTTAACCAGCTCAGTGAGCATATGCAAGACCATTTTAAAAATATACTTCCTAGTATTCCAAACCAAACTGATTCAACCACCCACAAGCAGGCAAAGAAGAAAAAAGAAAAAGCCATTGAATGTCTGCACTGTCATTTAAAATTAAATAGTTTCAAGCGCTTAAAAAAACATATCTTAGATCATATGGAGAAAAATGACATAGTTGAAAACAAAGTTTCAGTTACTTTAAATCTCCAGAGTTTAAAGAAGAAAAGTCATTCTAAAACCCAAAAGATATTCCAGTGTGATCAGTGCTCCATGGTGTTTAAGTCTTCAAAAAAGTTAAAGAAACATGCTGTGAAAAATCACAAACCAAATAAGAAACCTTTAAAGGTAGAAATGAAGTTGAAAAAGCCTGTACCAGTAGAGAAACCATTGAATAAAATACGTAAGCCCCAAAAGTGGGAAAAAATCCATGAGTGTCTACAGTGTCATAAGAAGCTTACCTCCCCCAAAAGATTGCAAAATCATATGTCAATACATGTTGGAAAGGAAAATGTCAACCGAGGTAATCTGCCCGCTGCTGAGAAGACACAAACCCAGATGCCAAATGAAATAGAGTGTGCACACTGTCATTCCAAGTTTATTACTTTGGAAGAATTAGAAGAGCATTTTCAAAATCATTCAGTCTGCATTATGAAACAGGCAACAGTGTCAGGAGGTGAGCAGAAAGTAGCCAGTTGCAGCAGGCAGTCTGCTGCTAATCAAGTCTTGGAGTGTAATCAATGTAAACAGCAGTTCAGAAATCAGAAGGATCTAACAAACCATTATCAGACTCATTTTAACTACCCAACCCATAATGGACCTAGCCACTTGAGTGTTGGACCTTCAGTTAACACAACAGCAAACAACAGATTTGAATGCACGCTGTGTCGTCTTAGATTTGAAAGCTTCAAGAGACTGGGAGAACATTTCCAATCACACATGACCAGGGAGAACCCAAACAGGTCAAATCTAGACACACCAAAAAACCTGACTCAAAGAGCAGCAGAGAGAAAGACTGTAAGAATTGAGGAAGTTTAAATGACACCAGGCCATCTGTATAAGTATTTGAAATCATATCCGACTTGTCTTGTGAGGTGAGGTGAATGATTGATTTCCCAGAAATATGTGGCCAATTCTTCTACTTTTTAAATGACTGATATATTATATTAATGTTCATATTGATATAATTTAAATTACTTTCATTTTTATTGTACTTGTTGAAAAGGAATATGTTATAATACTGTAGATCTAAAATTGTACCTGTAGAATAGTTTTGCTTCATACGTCCAACTAATCCATGGAGGATTATATTTGATGGTACTGTAATATTTATGTTAATCAGGTCCAAATAATTGAGGTTTTTTTAACATGATACTGTAATAATTATGATGTGTGCCTTGGCGCTCTAGACATGTGCTGATCATATGTCAAATTTAATTTAAAAATTAAAGTTTTTAACCTTTTTTTTTATAACAACCAGATATCTATTTACTAAAAAAAAACAATTTCTCGTTATTTATGTAAAGTGAAGAAAAAACAATTTTAGCATAGAAACAGGTTTGTTTTCAGAAAACCTAAAATTTTTGTAATTAAATAGCTAATTATTATCTTTAATAAACAATTTTGTTGGGCAATTTGGCCATCTGGGTGTTTGGCTGTTAAGGAAATTTTGCAGACCTGTCCTGCAATAATTAATTATGGAATTTGTGTTGATTAAATGTAGTAGCCTTTTAAAACAATGCATGTTGGGTGAATCATGGGCTACCCTGGGGGATTGTTTTATTCCTTAATCTGTATGGTTTTTGTTTACCCTTGATATTCTAACAGTTAAGATTCAAAGCCCTTGATTCCCTACAGTACTTGATGCACAACAATTATTTGCACACCTGATTATTTTAACCTAGAAAAAGCTTTTTAGGGTTTTTTAAATGCAATTTCTAAGTAATGTTATGTACTTCAGGCTAATTACTTAATTACTGAAGTACTTAAATACTTACACAGATAAGAGAAAGGAAACATGAGCCTTACATTAGGAAAGAACCCTATGATTAAAATTGGAGTCCCAGTGATCTTTTAAAACTCACACTTTAGTTTTTTAAAACCTACACATGCCTATCGGGGAAGGTTAATTAATTTTTATTTAGCAATAAGATTAACTGACTGCTGATCATTTATTATTTTTATCCAACACATGATTAGGAATTATAAACAGAGGGCCATATTCTAAAGGCTTTAAAAATTGAATCCTTACCTCTTGAACAATGTTCACATGCATTTTACTTTGAAAAAGCAAAAATTAAAATTTCAATGACATTCAGTGCTCCATATCAGAAAGTTTGAATTCTGAACCTCAAATGAGTAGAAACAGCAAATTTTGTAACTTTTTAGAGAAAATATAGGACAACAGCATCTAATTATATATCTATTCATTGTATTGGTTGACAGTAGTAGACCACTTAGGTTTATAAAGTAAATTTGTTAAAAGTAATTTTTTAAGTTCTGTATGCTGATTCTGATAGTATAAACATTAATATCAGATAGTTATTTACTTATTATCATTGTATTATTTTAAAAAATAGTCATATATCAGTAGTTGAATATGTTTTAGTTTGTTAAAAAAATAATGATGGATTTTTTAATGTGTTGATCCAGATTTTTAATGTTCTGTTACTTGAAATTTTATGTTTGCAAAGTTTCATGTGTTTAATCACTTGCCAATTTCTTTTGGTTAAGATAGAACTTAGCAGCATTTTTCAGATAGCTGTAAAGTTGCAAAACATTTTCAAACGTGTGCTGATGTGTTAATATACAATGGGGAAACATTTAATTTCTTACAGACTTTAAAAAAATAAATTAACATAGACTTACCCAAACCTAAAAGTTTACCCAAATCAAGGATGTTTGCTGTGTCAAAAATAGACCACTCATCACATCTGACTTTTTTTAGATGCCACTTACAAATGTTTCTCATCTTATGTTGTAGACCACATAGTTACACTTGTTGTATCATTTGAGTTGTAGGTTGTTCAAATAAACCTTAAGAGAAACTTATACTGCTCTAATATCTAAGGTTACATCAAGTTGTTAAAATCAGCACTAAGAGAAACCCTTGCTATCCTAGTTCTATTATGATTTAAAGAATCTATTAACATGTTACTGTTTGATGATTAACTGTTCAATAAATTGTTTTGATATTTGCTTTATCTGAGTTCAGGTGTTCTTAAATTCAGTGTTAAACAGTTTTTCAGAGCCTGGTAGTGGTTGGATGCACCACTTGAGCTTAATAGCCATGATTACAGGATTAAAGCCTCTGTTGATCTATGGCTTGAGGATTAAAGCCCCTGTTGATCTATGACTTGAGGATTAAAGCCTCTGTTGATCTATGACTTGAGGATTAAAGCCCCTGTTGATCTATGACTTGAGGATTAAAGCTCCTGTTGATCTATGACTTGAGGATTAAAGCCCCTGTTGATTTATGGCTTGAGGATTAAAGCCCCTGTTGATCTATGGCTTGAGGATTAAAGATCCTGTTGATCTATGGCTTGAGGATTAAAGATCCTGTTGATCTGTGGCTGGTACATAGCAACAATTAACAAAAGAAGTTGGAGGCAAAACAAGAACATAAAATATAGAATACAGAGCTACTACTTGTTTATTTCAACAACTCCATACTATTTTTTGTATTATTTGATATCAAGTTATAAAGAATTAAAAATACAAGCAAAATATCAAAACACAGGGACAATCTTTTCCCCAATTCATTAACATAAATTACAAGTAGAAGCAATATCCACAATACATTATTATCTTTTAATACTGACATTATAAATCAAAGCCGTCTCCATAGTTCATAGAATAAAAAAGAAAAAAAGCAGATAGTTAAAGATTGCATATGTATGAGTATAAACAAAAACACCAGTATATTATGCCTGCATTTGCAGCAATCTCCAAAGTTGATATCCCACAATTACAAAACCAATTCATGACCAGCATTTCCAACTGCTATACGAGGATGGTCAAAATTTGATCAAGTTAAAAAAAAATTTCACAGGGAAATATGAAACCACGAGGTTGCTACAGTATTAATTTGTTCCTTGTAAGATTTTAAAGTTTCAATCTCTCAAAATAATTTATAATACTCCAGTCTCTAAAACAATGGTATCAAATAGTTTATTCTAGGGAATCATTTTTTTTACAGATGCTACACGTATTTACGACAATGATACATCATAAAATGGATACTTTCAGTGAGTTAGATACTAACAACAAAGTATTAAATGTAAAGTAAATGTGTACTGGTCTTTCAACTGACAGACAAAAATTATTCAAGTTACCATCTACTGGTTAACTTGTGCACTATTTACAATGACTAAAGTTGAGGCAGCCGTTTTTTTATAAATATTATCTACAATTACAATTAAAGGGCATTGAGTTTGTGCTGAGTTAAATACTAATCTATGAAATGAAAATGAGTTTCTTATATTCATTTTATTTTTTAGTTACCAAATATACATTACATTCTAAGCTAACTTTATGGAACTTCACAGTTTAAAAAGTAAACCAAGGCATCCATAATTGAAAATCACCAACACAGTATTTGTAAAAACTTTATTTAAGGACTAATGTTTTGGGGTCACCCTTAAGATGTCATGCATTTTTTTATACATACCTTCCCACATGCTAACAGTAAGTCAAACCCCAACCCTTAAAATGAACCCCCCCCCCCCCCCAATTAAAAATTGTTTATTTCACGATTATTATTATTAAAGTATTTTCCCTTTAACAAACATCTCCACTATTTAATATTGAAAAGTTTAACAATTTGGGTTAAGAACAAATAAATTTTGATCAAAATGTATAACAGAGTCTATAAATTAAAAGCTAAGACTTAAAAGCCCACACCACACATTCATCAATTAAGTTCACTTAATACCCCCCCCCCCCCTCTCCAGGAGTATGATCAACGTTTTGGATGACATTTTAGAAACCTGAAATGCTGTGAAATGAGGACCCTACAAGCAATGATCTTTACAATAAATAAATGCTCAATAAAACAGAATTAAATGCATGATCAACATCTGCCCTATAATATGGACAATTACACTTAAAACAATTTCAAGTATGAAGCATAGTGCATGAAGAGAAAAATCATCATGCAGATTTGTGTAAACTACTAGTACTACTAGTCATAAAAATTAAACAACTTATGGAAAATATTATCTTTAAACCCATAACAAAATGGGAAACACCTCTAAAAAAATATTTTTAATAAGAGGCACTTAAGAGGTATAACTAAAAAAGCATGAGCGCAGTGTCAGCATATAAAACATGTCACAACTCAATCCTTTTCTTGTTCTTTTGGAAGGCCCAGAAGGATGATGGTAAATTAAGGGCATCTCTCTCCCTTTTAACAAACGCAGTAAACGTTGAGACACAATTTCCAATGAAGTGGTCTGACCGCCCCAGGATGGCCAAGTCCAAAAGGGGGGAGGCGGGCTCGGGTTGTTTCACCAACTTCACCTAGTACAAATTGTGTGACAGATTAAAGCATGAGTCAAGCAAAATATTTAGTAGGTCAGAAAAAGTAGTTGACATACAGCACTAAATGAATAAACTCACGTTTTTGAGAACTTTTGAAAGCTCTGGTATCAAATCATTGTAATCTGTAGCAATAAAAACTGTTTTGGCACCAATTCTTGCAACCTCTTTCTTTACCTAAACAAAAAAAAGAGAATCAACAAGTTAAGTTACATTTTTAGAGACTAATATAACAAGTAAGACTACAAATACTTAATTTTTTTAAATTATCGCAATAAAATAACTAATTGTAATTTAATTTTCCTAAATAAAACTAAACAAAACAGGAAAATATTTCTATTGTTCTATTATCTCCCTTTTACTTACAAGTAAAAGAGTAGGCACTTTTCATTTGGAGCCAATGCAAATAAATTGTTTGGTGAGAGTTATTTGATCAAAAAAGAAATGAAAGCTGGTAATTTTTTTTTACCTTTTCTGTAATTGTCTTTACTGAAGGAAAACACATTTCTGTTGTGGTTGTCCCATACTCCCCCCGCTCCCCTGTACATTGTTTTGATGCAAACATATTGGGCGTTGAAGGTACATGTTCACAGGCCCGTTCCTGGGGAAAAATTTTAGAATACAACTTCTGGTACCTTTATGTTAGTTGTCAAACTAATATATGTTTCTGATGGTAGCTTACTCACAAAATCTGGCCCATTTCTGAGATGTATTCCAATAAACGGACTGTCAGGTATATTGGCTGCGATGAAATCACGAGCCATCTTGTCATACTCTTCTGACCATTTCATGTATTTATGCAGCTTGGCATTGTACCTCGTCACAGGGAAGCTGGCTGGTGGCCCAACAAAGGCCAGAACTGGGTAGCTTTTACTGGGGTACCTACAGTGGTTGTAAAAAGTATAATTTAATCCAAGCCAGACAAGAAACAATTAACTTTTGAATAAAACATGTCATGGAAATATTTTTAAAAAAAAACAATATATGACTCAGGTCTGGTAAAAAAAAAAAGTACTGAAAGTTCAATTTCTCTTTAAAACACAAATTCATGAACCAGTTAAAATAGATCAAATTGCTATTTTACCAAAAGTTAAATAACAAAATGTAAACCCTGCAACTTACTTTTTATTCCACTCTGACATAATGCCAGGACTATCAGTGTCATAGAATAGAGGTCCAAAAATAACCGACTCATCAAAGTCTATGTTAAACCAATCCCAGAAGGGGCCAAATGGGCTGCCTTCTTTAGCATTGCAATCACTTTCTTTACTGGACCCATGTCTGGCTGAATAACAGAAAACTGAAAGAGAATGTTAAACTTTTAAGATAAAAATATAATAAAATAATTCTTCTAACTGGAAACTGAAAGAAAATGTAAAATTTTAAAAATAAAATACAATAAAATAATTCATCTAATTGTTGCAGTCTAATAATTTTAACAAAAAACTGAAAGAAAATATAAAACTTTTTAAAGATTGTAAAATAATCTATTGCTAGAATTTCCTATTTTATTTTTTTAGACTGATACCAGCTTCAAATTTACCCAGTAACTTTATATGTGTGTGCTTAAGTAAACAAATCTTGTAAAATAATGTAAGATAATTATAGTTATCAAAATTGTAACAGAGGAAGCTATAAACTCATTTAACAAAAGCATCTGACGTTTTCATAAAATCTGACAAAAAAATCAGAAATAGATTAAATAAGTATTTATATAAATATATCCTAAAATTTGGATCCTGCTGAGTGTGAGTAACATTGTCTAGAGAATAACAGCAAGCTACTGATACCTTTTCTAGAGAATAACAGCAAGCTACTGATACCTTTTCTAGAGCCAGGTGGCCATACTGTAGGAGCCAGTTCTTTCATGAAAACTTCCATTGTAATCACTCTGTGGTATTCTAAAAATGGATCTACTTGAAAATATGTGTCAAAGGGCTCCATCACCTAAACAAAGCAACCAAATAACTAGCTCAATAAATTTAAAACTTTCAAATGCCAAAAAAAATTTCAGTTTCCACCTTAATTAAATATAAGATTAGGAAACAATCATGAGCAGGATCTTCATCCCATGTTAATGACATCTTTGACATTCCCCACTGCCTATTACCCTGGATCAGTTGTCCCTCCCATCCCTGTTAAATTCCCCATGTGGTAACGTCGTCGACCTTTAAAAAGCTATCAGCATAATTAATTAAGATAAATAGGGGCCTACTTACAGCCTTGTGGTCATTTCTTCTATACTCAACCCATGGTGGCAGAATGAGGGTCCTGTCTAGAGCTTTAGCAAATGCCAGAGCCCCCAGGAACTGATCTGCTTGATTCCCAAATCTCCCTGTTAGTGAGACAATTTTGTAATGAAAAAACAACTACATTGGAAATGAATAAAAAAAAATATTTATTAATCAACATATTTTCACTAATGATTGTAAATATTTGAAGCTTTTTTACCCATGCATGGACAATAGACCACATATCCATTTGGGTCTACAGCATTTGAAGAAGTTGATACAAGCAGCACTTGAAGCAAGGCCAGTAGAAAAAATACCTCACTATTTAAAAAAGATGTATGGGACATTCTCAGGATTACCTAAAAAAAAAAAAACAATAGTAATTGCAATGCAGTTGCTCAGTTTTTTATCTAAATTTGGGTGTTGATTTTTTAAAGTAGACTGAACTAGAGGTAAGGGTTGAAACTATAATTTATTCAATAAATCATCATGAGTTTGTGAAATTAATTACAAGTTTGCTATAAAGATATCCCCATTTATAGGGAGTTACCAGTGTTAGTTCACAAAAGCAGCCCTATAAAACATTCACATTATGTTGGCCAAGGGTAAAAGAGTTGGGCGGTGTTGAGTTATGCTTGACAGAGGCATAGGGTTGTAAGAAAACTTTTATTTCATGATAACCAATGTGTTTAAATGGGTAGGCACCAGAGATAAAAGCTGAGCAATAACAAATGACGTTATTTACCAATTCAAAATAATAGATCCTAAGATGTGTTTTCTTCTCAACCCTCCTTGGAACAGTTGTTAGTGCGACTAATCACTAATAGACTAATAGTTAGCGAAAAGAAATATTATTTCAAAGTTCCTTCAGCACAAGTAGTAGTAGGCCCTATAGTCTAGGAGTATAATAGATCTAGATCTACATACTTTTTAAATGTCCACATATATAGATCGATTAGATACTTTTTTTGCTTAGATTTAGAACTAGAATCTATGTTGCTTTGTATGTAGATCAAATTCTATTAAAAACTAAGTAAATTTAGATCTAACAGTTTGCTGTGGGTAGTAGTATAGATAGAACTAGAACAGTGGTTCTTAACCTGCGTTTGATCAAACCCCAAGGGTTTGCTGAGTCAGTCTCAGGGGTCTAACAGAGGTCAAGACAAACACCAGACTCATATTATTTGCAATTGGATTTTGTCAGTATGTATGACAGAACTTGACAAAAACATTTCAAATAAGACAGTGCGAAATAGTAATGTGCATCAGAACAAGATAACACTTTTAGTCTTAACCTTTTTGAAATTATACAGGTACCGAACCCCACCAGCTTCATATCATATTTCACGTATCCACGATACCTGTGGCCTGTGATAGAAGCAGAATCTAGTTTCAAGTAGTTTGAATTTATAGTAATCTATCGTTTTGGGTACGTAAAATCGCCCGCGGCTATTAATGTACGAAAACGTTACCTCATTGTCAAGGCTTTAATAGAGTTGTATTATCATATGTTTGTGTCAAATATTATAGAGAAATGAATAATAAACCTAAATCAATGGCTAAATATATCGATATAGGCCAGAAATTAACTTTAAACAGCAGTGTCTGCAAGCAAGATTTGCTATATAAACAGCAGCCATTTGTAAAATAGAGTGACTTCCGCCTGAATCTTGCGCTATAAGTCTTTAAAAATAAAACTTTAACAAGATGGCTGCTATAGTAAATGAGCATGGTTGCATCTGTTGGAAACATCGCTAGTGTTCATTTATTACTGAAAAGTTTTAATTCAATTGTTTAAAAACAGGTACATAAATGAAACAAGAAAACATTTTTGTATTTTAAAAAACATAAATCCTCCTCAAAATGTGAAATAATTATTAAAATGTAAGGAGTCACCTGTTTTTCACATTACTAGTCGCGGGCGATTTTACGTACCTAAAACGATAGATTACCGAATTTATAGTTTATTAACATAAAATAAATATATAGATCTATATTACTAAATCACTATGGCGGATGATGATAGAGTCTGATAATATAATAATATAAATAGAATCTTCTATAGAAAAGGGGTGTTGGGTTGTTAGTACAAATACTTATACTAGATCTAGACGTCTAGATCTAGTAAAGTAGTAATAGTAGTAGTATGATAAGTAAAGTATGTATTGTAATCTCAACTAATTTTAATAATTAATTTTATGGTTAGCAATTAGGGCAGGGATAGGCATATGGTAGGACCAGGGTTAGGATTGATTGGCTAATTAATTACTTATTACTTTTATTAGTTAACAATTAACAACTACCAGTGAGTAACCTAACACCCCCTTTTTAAAGAAGATTCCATTATCATTATCACAGACGACACCGGTGTAAAAATTCTCCCAATGCCCAACTATTTACTAGGCCTAATAATATTTAATACAATAATAATATTATTTAATATATCACCAACGATGTTCTAAACCATTGGATAATGTCCTAGATCTAGAAATCTAGATCTAGACTAGAGTCTAGTATTAACGTTGAACAAAGACACAGGTGTTTGAGAGCTGACTGTAAGTGAGAGCCAATGAAATATTGGGAAATAGGCATTTATTTAGTAAATAAAAACAGCTGCCATCATTCAAAAATATTAGAGTAGTTTCCCTTGAGCATTTTCTATGCGGAATTCGCATATTTAATTTTTATTTATTATATTTATCGATCAGGTTTTGTGGTTAATTATTTTTAAATATAGTTGTCTTGTTTAATTTAAAGTGTTTAATTTTTAATGAGGTGTAGGTAGCTAAGTGTTGTTACGTCATTCAAGGGTAATGGGGTCTGACTTTTTAAGACTGAGTTTCACAAAGAGAGAACAGGATTGCAGGTCGAATCTTTATTATGTAGATCTAGCTTATTTTTGCGTGGTGTATAACACCCTTATAGTTAATAGTTTATAGGCAAATTATTAGGGGATTGGAAAACACAAAACAGACGAAGCGTCTGTGATTGATTGGAGCTTGTCCAGATAAGTCCCACCACCAATTAAAAAATGCACTGGCGAAAAGTTAAGCCCCGCCACTTTTTGCCAGCTCAAATTTAATACACGCAACCTTGACCTATTTCTGGTGTCTAGACATTTAAATTTTAAATGTTGAAACGCACGCCACGAAAACAACTCATCCGCCTCTAGGGTTAGGGTTAAAAACCAAAAGTTCAAGTTTCATAATATTCTCTTTTGTAGAATCTTTTTTCTTTTGGAGTGGCGGGGGGCTAACGTTTTGGTGGGGCCCATCTGGACAAGCTCTGATTGATTTGCCTCTTCAAAAACTATCTCCACTACATGCTACGATGGTAACTTCTCACACCCCCCCCCCCCCATTTTATGTTATCACAAAAGTCCATCAATTAATTGCGATGCCAAGTTTAGCAACTCTAGCACTGTCTAAAATAAGAGAACATTTCCTTATGCTGCATGGGCATTGTGACATCAATTGGATGTGGCCTATTTTTTTAGCAGTTCAACGTTTTCAATTAGACCAAGGGTCAGTTAAATTACCTGTATTCTTTTTAGTCTTGTAATATAGATTAAGCCTCCTAGTCTGCACACTAAAATTTCTGAGGCAATGAAAGTCATTACTCATGCAATGAAAATCTTAACAAAAAAGCCAGCTCACCATTTTCAATATTTGCTCCATGAATGAATGACTTGTTTTGTTTCTTATGCTCCTAAGGTGAATACTTAGTTAACTTTATAAGAATTTTCAAAGTTTAACTTTTGAATAACAAAATCCTTTTGTGTGAGTCCCCCCTGTCAACTCATCACCATTTAAAACTGAATGGCATGCTTAGAAACAAATGCAAGACAAAAATTAAATTTCCTGACATTTTAATTCAGAAAACAAATCATATGCTTAAATCAAAAGCATAATACACTCATAAACAAATAAATAAAGGAATTTTTTTTAGTTTGAGTATAACACAATCCAAAAAATCCATGTATCAAACATTTGGAACATTATAAGAAATGACAATACATAAAAACAAAACAGGTTGTGCCCTCCTTTAGAACATACATATCAGAGCAAGCCAATGGAAGACTTGAATACACAAGAATGTTTCAAGTGTCCAGTCTGGTTACAGCTCTCAATCAAATGTGGGGATGGTCTGGATATTAGTGCCATAATTGGTAATAGACTGACATAACTGGTAATAGACTGACATTACTGGTAATAGACTGACATAACTGGTAATAGACTGACATAACTGGTAATAGACTGACATAACTGGTAATAGACTGAATTGTTAAGGGAGTATTCCATGGGCCAGTAACATTGACAACTCATAACTTATTTTATTTTATGAGAATTACTGGTTTAGCTAGAGTGAACATTTTTTGGAGAAGCTAGACAAGTTGTATACATCAACCCCCCCCCCCCCCCCCCCCCCCCCCCCAACAGTATGGTTAAAAATAATATTTCACTTTACATTGACAAAAATCAGTAAAAACCAATTCATGTCTGACAGACAACAGCAGTAACTAACAGAAAGAAGAATAATATACCAGTCCTGTCACATACAAATAAAAAATGAGCAAAGTTTAAATTTGATAAACAAAACAGAAAAATCCAGAAATTTGTTAAAAAGATTACACAGCAGGAAATTTGAAATCAAAAGAAAACAAGAGGGATAACTCCGCCTCCCAAATTTAACAAAAATATTACATATGACCAACAATAACATCTTTGTTGTGGGAAGAGTTATACTCAAATTTAATTTAAAGCATCGTCAATAATTAACGTTTCCTGAGACCTGTATGGTAATAAAGCAGCTGAAATACTCATGTACACTCAAACTCATTAATTTTTTAATTCGGTTTCAAAATTTTGATCTCTGCTACATTACAGTGAAGAAGTGGCTACACTGAATACTCTTTTCAACAACTAAATTTAAAACATTGTATGTTTGGATTGTACATAATCAATTAAATTTTGGTCAATTAAGAAACCTCTGGAATTAAAGATCTTTAACCAGGGTATGTTCGGTTAATCAACCACATAAAATAAAGATCTTCAACCAGATCATGCCAACTGGCTGGAGCGTGCCCAACATCATTTGTGTAGGATTTCAAAGAGAAATTTTTAGACTAGCATTATAACCATTGGCAATTAATAAACAGGAATTGGTACATGTATTTCATAATCATTGTCTGTAAGGCCATTTAAAAAATATTTGTAATGATTGTATTAAAATAATGCTGTAAACTAATCTCTATAACTGTCACAGCCAAAAATAAAGATAAAATTAAGGACATTTTAAAATGTGGCTAAAATCTCCATTTGATCTATTTTGATGTCTTTTGTCTATGCTGACACATAGGTTTCTATTTTACTCACTTCCTTGAGGACAAGTTATATGGGAACATGGTTCAGTCTAAACACATGACAACTCAAACTTACAACTTTTGTCACATCTCAACCTTACAACATTTGTCACATCTCAACCTTACAACTTTTGTCACATCTCAACCTTACAACTTTTGTCACAACTCAAACTTACAACTTTTGTCACAACTCAACCTTACTTTTGTCACATCTCAACCTTACAACTTTTGTCACAACTCAGCCTTACTTTTGTCACATCTCAACCTTACAACTTTTGTCACAACTCAAACTTACAACTTTTGTCACAACTCAACCTTACAACTTTTGTCACAACTCAACCTTACTTTTGTCACATCTCAACCTTACAACTTTTGTCACAACTCAAACTTACAACTTTTGTCACAACTCAACCTTACTTTTGTCACAACTCAACTGTACAACTTTTTTCACATCACAACCTTACAACTTTTGTCACATCTCAACCTTACAACTTTTGTCACATCTCAACCTTACAACTTTTGTCACAACTCAACCTTACTTTTGTCACATCTCAACCTTACAACTTTTGTCACATCTCAACCTTACAACTTTTGTCACATCTCAACCTTACAACTTTTGTCACAACTCAACCTTACTTTTGTCACATCTCAACCTTACAACTTTTGTCACATCTCAACCTTACAACTTTTGTCACAACTCAACCTTACTTTTGTCACATCACAACCTTACAACTTTTGTCACATCTCAACCTTACAACTTATGTCACATATCAACCTTACAACTTTTGTCACAACTCAACCTTACAACGTTTGTCACAAATCAACCTTACAACTTTTGTCACATCTCAACCTTACAACTTTTGTCACATCTCAACCGTACAACTTTTGTCACATCTTACAACTTTTGTCAGAACTCAGCCTTACAACTTTTGTCACATCTCAACCGTACAACTTTTGTCACATCTCGACCGTACAACTTTTGTCACATCTTACAACTTTTGTCACATTTCAACCTCACAAGTACACTACAAAATGAATGTTCTGTCAGTCATTTAAAAAAGTAGTGAGCCAAAATTTGTCTGGCCCCATTCAACACTGGCATCCAAGCATCTGGACTGTCACTTACAACTAGGGGATATGTACATGTGTGTCATCTTACTTACATCATGGATCACAAGCTTTCTATCATACACAACATGGACCACAAAATGAGCTAAAGATCTGTCACATGGTATAGGGAATCTGTACAAACTAATTTACAATATAACATGTACCAAACAAATATTAAACACTGTGTGTGTATATATCTAGATTTTATAAAATAAATATTCAATATCTCGCTGAAAAAAGAACCTGTGTCGCAGAAATGAGCAAAAGATTAACAATAAACTCTTTCAAGAAAAATCAGGTTTAGGTATTGTTAATAACTTGAATGATTTTTTAAAAATTTAATAGGCACATCTTGAGTTAATCTGCCAGTAGAGAAAATCAGGAATTAAGTGTTTTGTTTCAGCTAACAGTGGACACAGTCACATGCCACTGGTTGTTTTATCCATCAATAAATAAGGTGAAGACACCTGGACTAGTCCGAGTCGGAAAGCACAATGACATCTCCACTTTTCTTCTTACTGACAACTCTAGCGTCAGGTCTGTCACTGTGTTTACTGACAACTCTAGCATCAGGTCTGTCATTGTGTTTACTGACAACTCTAGCGTCAGGTCTGTCATTGTGTTTACTGACAACTCTAGCGTCAGGTCTGTCATTGTGTTTACTGACAACTCTAGCGTCAGGTCTGTCACTATGTTTACTGACAACTCTAGTGTCAGGTCTGTCACTGTGTTTTGATGAGGCCGGACTTAGACTGGTCACAGAAAGTATCCGAGGGGAGGGAAACTTCTCACTTTGATTCTTGCTGCCATGTCTGACTGGCGTTGTGCTTTGTTTTGTCCTGGAACCCCCCTCATCCTCACCATCAGAATCATCCAGAATTATTTCAGTGCCATCCAGATTTTTAACTGGAGTTCTGGAAGAGGGGACTGTTGTACCACCTCTAGGTCTGTAGGGTGGGGGTTGCGGGCCAGGCCGAGCAGAGTTTCTGTAAGATGACGGCCCCTGCCTTTGTTGAGTGTAAGGTGGGATGACGTGTGAAGCGGGACTCTGCCTACTTGATTGAGCATGGAACACCTGGCCCCGTCTATCAAAGTTCTTCTGCCTGTAGGACAAGCTCTCTGTATTCGAGTTGATCTTGGGTATGGGCACCCTGGGGTTGAGGCTGGGAATTGTGTGAGATGATGGGGCTGAGGGTTGGTGTCTGGGCCGTGAACCCAAAGAACTTGGAGCAAACGGAGAAAAGCTGGAAGTTGCAGGCTTGATGCTGCCAGGGAAGTTATTCAAGCGAGAAGAATTATTGACAAACCCGCCTTGTGTTGACCTGAAGGGACGCATCACAGATGTACTGTTTTTAAACCTCAATATGTTGGAGTTATTACCTCGGTTACTTATGGGGGTAGAGGTGACCATTGGTTTAAACTTTAAACCTTGTGTGGGGGACAGGAGGCCTGATGGGCCTCTGTTGGCCAGAGCCCTGTTGGATGGGCCCATGCGTAATGCCGCTCCTGAGGTTGAGGGTTTCAAGTTTTCAGCCACCACCAACACGTCATCATCTTCAGCAGCTGATGGCTTGGCTGGCAGCTTCCCACCTGCTGGGATCTCTTTGTAAACTGAGCTGATCAGGTCCTTGATGAAATCATCAGTAACCAGTTCCTTCAGCCTTTTGGCAGAAGGTTCCTTTAGTTCAACTTCAGTTTTTTTCAACTCGTTGACCTTCTTGTTTTCAGAGGTCCCACTGGCAGAAGTTTCGCGGTGTCGTTTAACACCTTTACCAGAGTGAAGAGAGTTAGGTGGTGATGGGCTGAGCTGTGCTACAGCGAGACCGTGACCATCCAGCTTCTGACGTTTAGGGAGAGGTTCTGCCGCTTCTGTGTTTATTATCTCAAGCTCAGGGCTCTCGTCATCAGCATTGTTTGATTCAACTGGTGCGTCTGTCTCCTCCACATCACTCTCAATGTCTTTGTGATTTCGCTTGGAAACTTGTCCATACTTGACAGAATGGGAACCAGGACTAGAAGGCAATGAGTTAGCTGGAGAGGTGGTTTTTTCTACAGTCTCACATTCCATGTCCAGGGGAGCCAAGTCTTCAGGGGTCTTGGCTTCATCATTGTTTACATCCAAGTTGCTCTTCACTGTGTCGTCTTCTTTAAGCACTTTAGGGGAGGTGTTGGCAGTTTTAATGGCCCCAAGCATGGCGGGATCTTTGAGAAAATTGTCCACTAATTTTCTGTCATCTTCTTTAGTTTTCACACTTAATCTGGTACCCCTGGCGGAACATAATTCTTCCACTATTTCTACTTCATCTTCATCACTCTCATCTACTTTATTACTTTCTTTATTTATTTCCTTGTCTTTGGAATGTAGAGAAACACTATCCTCAGTGTTGACAACGTTCTCTGTGTCCTTATTCACATCTCTGCCTGGTGACTGACTGCTCCCCCTGACAACCTCTCCCTCCTTGCTTAGACCAGTTACAGCTGATTCTATCTCTGGACTTGCTGCCTGCTCAACATCTGCTGGTGTTGTCTGTAATGCTGTGTCTTCTTGCCTTGATCCTATTGGACTGTCATCAACAGGGGGTGTGGCTGTTGGACTGTCACCTACAGGGGGTGTGTCTGTTGGACTGCCACCAACAGGGGGTGTGGCTGTTGGACTGTCATCTACAGGGGGTGTGTCTGTTGGACTGACAGAAGCTGGGGGTGTGTCTGGGGAAACTTGGTCTGCAACAGAGTCCCCGTTCTGAAGTATTTGTTCACAGATCTGGCTGATAGATTTAAAGATATCCTCCACACTAACTTCCTCCACCTGCCTGGAACTCTTGGACTCAGCAGGGCTGTGACCAGTGCCAGAAGGTGCTTGACTTCCAACATCAGAGGCAACACACGGTGATGCTGGCTTGAGTTCACTAGAAGGTTGGACCTGTCTTTCTTTTCCTCTGTTGTCATCTATTGGAGAACTGGTATCCACCTCCAGCACGGTACGACTAAGTTGGGTTTCTTCAGTACAGGCTATGTCTTTCTCAGACTGGGCGTTCAGGTGACTGTTTGCACTGTCCTCAACCAAAGAGAATAAGGAGGGGAAAGATTCCACTTCATCAGCTGGGCTCTCATTAGTTGGCTCATTCTCATTAGTTGGCTCATTCTCATTAGCTGGCTCATTCTCATTAGTTGGCTCATTCTCATTAGCTGGCTCATTCTCATTAGTTGGCTCATCAACTGGGCTCTTATTAGTTGGCTCATTCTCATTAATTGGCTCATTAACTGGACTCTCATTAGTTGGCTCATTAACTGGGCTCTCATTAGTTGTCTCATTCTCATCAGTTGGCTCATCAAGTGGGTTCTTGTTAGTTGGCTCATCAACTGGGCTCTTGTTAGTTGGCTCATCAACTGGGCTTATGTTAGTTGGCTCATCAAGTGGGCTCTTGTTAGTTGGTTCATCAAGTGGGCTCTTGTTAGTTGGCTCATCAAGTGGGCTCATGTTAGTTGGCTCATCAAGTGGGCTCTTGTTAGTTGGCTCATCAAGAGGGCTATCTTTAGTTGGCTCATCAACTAGGCTTGTGTTAGTTGGCTCATCAAGTGGGCTCTTGTTAGTTGGCTCATCAAGTGAGCTCTTGTTAGTTGCCTTATCAAGCGGGCTCTTGTTAGTTGGCTCATTAAGTGGGCCCTTGTTAGTTGGCTCATCAACTGGGCTCTTGTTAGTTGGCTCATCAAGTGGGTTCTTGTTAGTTGGCTCATTAAGTGGGCCCTTGTTAGTTGGCTCATCAACTGGGCTCTTGTTAGTTGGCTCATCAACTAGGCTCTTGTTAGTTGGCTCATCTACTGGGCTTTTATCAGATGGCTCATCAAGTAATCCGTCCAGGGATTCTTCTATCTCAATAACTGGCACTGATGGAGCTTTGACTTGGGTTGTTTTGATGACAGGGTTGCCAGTGTGGCTGTCAGATTCTTCAATCTCCTTAGCAGATGATCTTTCTGTTAACTGTTCAAGGGCAATAACTGTGTTACACCCAGCAGTTACCTCCCCTGCACACACAGGTTTTATTCCAGCTTCCTCAGGAAAATCAACCTTACAGGTTTCCACTTCATCCACCTTTTTTTCAACATCAGGTGAGTCAACGTTATAGATTTCAACCTCTTTTTCAACATTGGTACAATTTTCAACAACTGCCATTTCAACATTTGATGTGTTAGTACAGCTTTCAACTGCCTTCTTTTCTTCAGCGTTCAGTGTGTCATTACAACTTTCAACAGTTTCCTTTTCAGCTTCAGGTGAATCAACACAAATACTTTCAACATTTGTTTCAACACTAGTTGCGTCAGTACAGCTTACAACAGCCAGGGGAGGGCTGTCGTCAAACAGGTCTGGTGTTTTTGGAGAATCAACAAACACATTATGTTGAACCCTCTCAGATGCCTTCATTCTGTCCTTTGGTGGATTCAGACTTCCACCTCTGTCTTCATCCTCCCTGCTTGTCTGAGCCTGGCCGCCCCTATAGCTGGCACTTCCATTCTGAGCCTGGCCATCCCTGTAGCTGGCACTACCATTAGCGCCTGCCCCCACCACTGAGCTGAGCTTACAACACAGACCAGCATTCTCCTGAGCCACAGCATCTTTCACACTGTTTATTATGTCAAGCTGCATCAAATCATCAGCCTCAGCACAGTCTATTTCAATAATATCCTCACTCAACATGTCCTCCCCTTCATGCTGTGCATCAGCACTGGCTAAGTTATCCAGCACCGCTTTCTCTCTGACAGCCACACTGGATCTGCTGGCCAAGTTATCCAGCGCAACTTTCTCACTGGATCTGCTGGCTTTCTTCCCCTGGTTTCTCTCTTCAGGCTGGTGAGCCACACTTTTAAAAAACCCATTACGCGCTGGATGAGCAAGACTAGCAGATGGCACATCCTGGCTGCCTTCATCAATAACAATGACACAATCATCAGTGTCCTTGCCAGATTTAGCAGCGGGTGTGGGTGGGGCTTTGATGCTTGCTGGCCTGGTTTCCTCTAGCACGTCATCTATCTCTATAACTGAGTCATCATTTGCTATGGTCAGCTTGGGGGTTGAGACCATTTTTTGCTCTGGACTTTTCCCAGAAACATGACCCTGAAGATCCACTTTGCAACTTTCAGCATGCTGCTCATGGACAAGTTTATCCGCATGTGGTATCATGGCTTTAGGATATTGTTTACTAGGGGATGTACTGATGGATTTTCCTTTCACAGATGGGTTTTCAATTTTCTCAGAAGAGTTACAAGAAAGTGAAGTAGACTGTTCATGTTCCACAGCTGTGGCCTTGTCTTTGGCATGGTCAGGTGTTAAACAAGGTGCATCTGGTGCGGAGACCACAATACAGTCAGCATCTGTGCTGGAACTGCGTGTGGCATTGTCTTTGGTATGGTCAGGTGTTAAACAAGGTGCATCTGGTGCGGAGACCACAATACAGTCAGCATCTGTGCTGGAACTGCGTGTGGCATTGTCTTTGGTATGGTCAGGTGTTAAACAAGGTGCATCTGGTGCGGAGACCACAATACAATCTGCATCTGTACTGGAACTCCGAACAGATTTTTTGGGACCATCACTAACACTAACAGTCTTTGAAGGGTTTCTTCCAGCTGACTTTTCATGCACTGCCAAGTCCAAAAATTCAGTGCTTTTCCTAATATCTTTAGACTTGTGTACTGTTTGAGGTTTGACTTTAGATTTGCTAGCACTCGCCAGATCCAAGACCCTGGAGATGGATGAAGCGGTGTGGTCAGAAAATTGAGGATGCCCTTTGAAGTGGGTGGGGGTCAGCACATCTAGTCCACTGGGGTTGTGGTCTGGCCATTGAGCCTGTTTTGGGCTTTTAGGAGAAGTCTTAATGTTAAACTTGGAGACCGGGCGATCGGCATCTGACTCTCTGTCAGAGTCATCAAAGCTACTTCCTAATGAGATGACGCTTACAGGGGAGGGCAGGTTTGAGCCTTCGGAGTCACTCTCCGAAACACTGCTCTCTATCACCATGATGTCCTCATCATCTTCATCATCGTCTTCATGGCTGGAATCACTCGACTGGTCGTCTGTGTCTTCAGCATTTTCCTTGGCAATCTCCTCATAACTTATTATGGACACGTCGTCATCATCCTGCCCTGTGGTCAGGTCGTCATCATCATGAATCCTCTCAGCCTTGGGTTTAACAGCAGGGAGAGGCAGCACTTTGCGCGCCGTAAACTTCAAGTTGGGCTTACTTCTCAACAGCGCTAACTTTTTCTCCTCCTCTTCACAAAGTTTTTTAACATCCAAGGTAGGAATGGAACCCAGTTCTTTATTAAAAGAATTCAGTAAGCTTCTTCTAGTGTCGTGGGCCTCTAACTTTGCTGGACTATCCTCAATAGTAATGACATCTTTTTCAAGAGTTCCATGCTGGTTTATGCTTGATGCAAAAGGGCTCAGCCCCAGAGCTTTAACAAAGGAATCAACAGCTGGGGGTTCACTGTCTCCCAGGTACAGGTTTTCCCCCAGCTTCAAGTCATAGGGGTTGTACTTTGGCTTGCTGGTACCAAGTGATGCTGGTACCTCACCTGATTCTTGGGGTACAACATTCTTTTCTTTTGAAAGCTTTTCTTCTTCCACAGCCACTTTGCTAGTGCCTAGTACAAAAAAAGAAAATATGTATGACTGAGTTGAGTTATAATTAGAACTGGTGCTTAGAGTAGCTGTATTAGATATGGAGTTAATGATGATGTATAATGGCTATAGTGCTGGTGGAGATTACAGAACACAAGAAATATGATTGAAAAGTTCAGGGATTTTTTAGGGACTTGTTACAAATGTTTAAAAGGAAGAACAATCTTTAAAAAAACTTCTTTTAACATTTCATCAATGAAATCAAAGCCAGTTTACAAATGTAGTGTCAAAGATCCCCTTTGTTAGAAACAAATAGCCACCTCATGCAACATGGTTTGACAGGCACATCAAAACTGCAAATCAAACAACTTCATTATAAGACAACTGATAGGCTGAAGAGCTCAATCAAGATTAGATAGGTGCTAAGATCATGACTTATTCCAAGTTGTACATGAGCAATCACCTAATTTATTCAAATTTTTTTGCCTGGTTCAAACATGGATAAAAGTTAACATTAAAATATAAGCACATTATGGAAAATTATGAAACCACTGAGACAGTAATTGACTGTATTTTATGCTTGTCCTGTGTGTGTTCACTTTGAACTATAAAAGAAAATGATAAGCTTACTTACTGTCAGGAGAATGAGTTCTGTGAAACTTTCTTTTTAGTTTGCCCTCATCATCCTCACCCTCAGAACAATCCCTGTATTTATCTTTATTTACAGTTTCTTCCACAGCCTCATCATTGCTATCCTCATCTTCTTTATCATCCTCATCTTCTTCATCTTCCCTCTCATATTGCAATTTGGTGTATTTGGCAATCACCTGAAAAGGTAAGACACATGGGAATAGAGTTTAGCTTTAGCTGTGTGCGATGTCATGCCAAAATTTTAAAATTAGAATTGTGCTGACTGGGTCTTCTCTTCAACTGTCCATCTTTTAAATGTGTAACAACAAACTAGGGCAGCAGATGTCGACTAGGAACAAAACGACTTAATAACTTAAGCCAGCCATTACCATTGTACCCTAAACCAGAATATGTTATTTATTTGACGTCATTTGGGCTTTCAAATTGCATTAACAAAGTTGGTGGGGAAGGGGAGGGAGAATGAAATATGTACATAAAGTCTCATGGCAGAGTGCAACTGGTTGATGGAACAAATTTGCTATGGGCGGTACCAACCTGGTCCAAATTGGAGCGAGCTATTTTCCTGTTGCTGTCCAATTTTCTTCTAAGCTCTTGGTCAGTCAGATATGGGTCAACACCACTCCTGTACAATGTAACAAAAGTGTAAATCAAGTTTTAACATCATGCTAAATTTAACTGAAATAATTTAGCTCTTCTCTTGTTTTCAATTTTAAATTATGCCTTATAAAATTATATTCTTTTAAAGATGTGCTTCATAATAATGTACGTCTTCAACTGTAAAGAGCCGAGATTTAGATTAATTGTAATTGTTCATGTGAAATGAAATCAAACAGATTAGCTGGAATTAGAAAGAGCCTTATATAAAGTGTTTTAGAATAAATACTGGCAAAAATATTTGAACCAAACTTAACTATTTTGACAGCCAAGCCACATTGCTATTTATGCTTTTGGAATAGAAGTAGCTTGTTATAAAAAATAAGTCAGTATCATATTTTTTTCCACAAACAAGACATGGTCCGAGTCACCTTGAGTTTACTGTTACACTCAGCTGTCCAATTATTTTTGTGGCCAGGTGTAACACCACATTAGCTTTTAAATCAGTTGACCTAGAGCATATATCAAAGCAGGAACAAAGCTATTTGAGATTGGCTGTGATATTATTTTTGTTTTTCCCCAAACAAGCAGTACGTGGTGTGATAATGAGGTCACAAGAGTTGCTACAAGGAGGGGCGGGTTAGTCTAGTCCTAATAGTCGCCTATGCAAGGATGCCAATACTACTTTGAGGTTGCAAAATAAAATAGGAACAGATAGAAACGGTAGATTTCTGTGTGTTATAATACCGAAAAGAAATGCGAATATACTGATTGTACGTTGGACATAATTTCTGTACTGTAGATAAGCATAATACTCAATTTAAATAGGACTGTGTGGCATGCGCATGTGGGTTGTTTGGTGAGAGGTTACTCCCATTTCTTCGCTAATTTTTAAAACTTCTTAAAAAATCAACACAGCCATAACTGAAAATTGACGGAAAATTCATGAGAAACTGAAATTAACTGAAGTAAATTGCAGCTGAAACTGAAAAATTGGATTTCCATTCAAAATCTGAAAAAGTCACATCCCTGAAATAAACATCTTTAAGCTTAAATTAGTATTTATACTTAGGTAAATAGGAATGATTGTGTAACTTAGCTGTTTACAAAGCTGACCTTAATGAATCAGTATGGCGATTGCCAAATGTGGCAATAAAGTCTTGATGGCGCCTCGTCTGAAGCATTTCACCAATGTCAACAAAAGCTTCTCTGGCTGTGTCATTGATCATCATAGCGCTGAAAGAAGAAAAAATACACGTCTTGTTATTTCAAGTTTGTCAGACAAAGCAATTTGAAAGTCATGAATGAAAAAAACTTCAGCAGAAGGAGTATATAAATAATTTCTTTTCTGAACAATGAATTTGTTTTATGATCATATGAACAATGTATAGGGTGGGTTGACTCCATGAGATGACTCATCAACTTGACCCATCATGAAAATGTTAATATCAGCATACTTAAAATAAACTATATGTTTGGGTCTGTAGCTTCATTTATTATGTGATATTGTCATTTTTGATAAGCTTATTGGTTGGCTTGGTACTATATAACAAATACACATGACAGCTACAGGGCTATTAGAATTACCTCATATTCATCTTGTACTTTTTATTGGTGAGTTTTATGATATTTTTTACATCGTAGAAATCAGGAAAGACTTTCTTTCTGTTCAGAAATCTCTCCAGGCGGCGATTGATTTCTTTGTATCGTGTTCCTGCAATACCAAACATTTTAAATCAATAACATAAGAAAGCAATGCTGTAATTTAAATTTGGTAAAAATAAATTGAATAATTAACATGTTAAGAAATTATTAATGACTGATTTTAGCATATTGAATTTTAAATTCTTTGGGATATATTTTGTGTCTTTAACAATTTAATTTAATATTACCTTAATAATGGTGATGAACAATCTTTATAGTTCAGGTTGAATTTAAACTAAAAATATTCATGCTTACCATTAAATTTGATAGTTCTTTCAGTGGGCCTGCCTGTAGAGACAGATCTACTAGTAATTTCACACAATTTGTTCCACGCAGCCACAAACTTTTTCTTCAATTTATCTTCATAGATGTATGAGGATGTTTCATCTTCTAGATCATCAAGAGTCATCTCCCTTGCCTGACATTTTTCTATCTCATTTCTAAGTGACTGTAGGAATAATATATTATTTTCATATTATTTATTTGTTAAGGTTGAAAAATGTATGAGTAGTTCAAAAATATAGTAGCTACACACGAGTAAATGTAGAAATACCTCAAGTAAATGCTCCAGCTTTCTAACATGTCTTTGATTTGGAAGGCCTTTTTCTTTGTCACCTTTGGAGTCTTGGAATTCATCTTCTGAGGGCACCTCACTAGCCATAATCCTGGGAGGACCTTGTTTGTCATCTACTCATTTAAACAAATACTTCTAAGTTACTTCATCATATGATAAGCAAACAGCATGTAATTTATTATTTAGAAAGTGGCTCAAATCCTTGTAATAAATCAGTCTTGACCTATGGGAGTAGTAAAGGTGGCTAGCCACTGTACATGTCCCACTTCACAATGTGCATAGAACTGTGAACTCTAGATAACATTTAACAAAGGTGTTGCCATACAACTTTTCAGTTCCACCTTCTGTAAACATGGTTGAAATATGGTAGCAGGTGTTCACTACTATTGTTGCCACCAACATCTGGTAGAGTACGCCAGGTTGAAAATCCTAGCCTATTATCTTGTCATTTTTAAAGAGGACTCAAACTGTTTCAAAGTATGGTCACAGCGATGAAAAATAGGATGCATTACAGTTGGTTGAAATATAACGTATCACAGTATGGTACCATTTGATATGAGGCTGACTAAACTAAATTAGCAGATCAATATATTTAAATTAAATAATGCTCTAAGATACAATTACTTACCGCTAACAGAGCCCATCTCTCTTTTTTTACTGGGAAACAGTTCGCTGAATCTCCCACTCCCTGTAGCCTTGCTAGTCTCCACAGGGAGAAGTGTACCACGCTTAGGTTCCTTAACGCTGTCACTCTTAACACTGTCCGTCACAGCAGAGGGTGGTACCTGAGTCTCACCATTGGGCTGTTGTGACATTTTATCTAGCCCAGGATTTGGGTCTGGCTGCAGTACATGTTCCTGGTCCTGATTCACTTTTCTTGGATTATGAGAATCTTCATCTGGCTTTACATCACTCAAAGGTTCAGAGTGCAGTATATTAGAATGACTCACACATTTTTCATCCTGAATTTTTAACACAGTACTATCAAGTGTATCTGGGCATGTGTGTGCATCACTTACTTTACCTGGAAACTCATTATTTGAGCTATCTTTTTCTAAGCCATTGCTTACACCAGAGTTTTCTTCAATACTATTTAAGTTTGTTAATTCATCTTTTTCACAAGGAGATATGGCTGAGATGGAGTTGGTAGATGAGGCTTCATTAAGTAAAAAAGCTTCAGATTTCTCTTCCAAGTTTTTTGGTTTATGTGAGAAAGAGCTGTCATCAGTGAGTCTGGATGAGGCTTGAATCACCTGAATATCCGGTGAGCCTGAACAATCAACAAAAAATGTTGACAATTTTCTTCTACCTGCTTCAACACAGCTATCCCTTTTTGCACTTGAAATATCTGAATGAGCATCAGTTTCACTATCAGCAATGTGAATTTCCATTGCATTGTTTACATTGCCATCACTGATAGAACACGAGTTGTCTCTAGCTGTATCCAAATAAACATCCACTGGTGAGGAATAACCATCTGAATCATCAGCCTTAGTGAGGATAACACTGCAGTTCATTATCTTAGGAGGCCTTGGATTGCAGTCAACTTTAGTTCCACTATCAGGGGAAAATGATCTCTTCTTATGCTCAGACAGCTTCTGTGTTTTAAAATATTTGGAAGATGAACTAGCCTTAAGTTCTGTCAGCAGATCTTTTAAATGCACAAACATCCTTGACATTTCGTTCTCCATATTAGTTTGTGTTTCTTTTAACAGCCTCACCATTTTTTCTGAGTTACGGAATTCTTCACTGCAAGCTCTAAATCTTTTTTTGATTAATTCCAAAAATTTCGGATCTTCTCCTTTCAAAGCTTGAGAACAGAAGTTCAGGAACTGAAATAAAAAATGTATTTAACTATAGTTCTGTAAGCTTGTTTTTGTGTTCATTTTGACTCAATGTTTCTTCAAATAAATGGCGAAACTTGAACCAATCAACTGATAGCTAAAAGGTTAAGCAAAAAGTAGTGTGTGTATGTATATATATATATATATATATGCCTGTATATATACATTACAACAATATATATGATAGCCGTTATCATCTAGGCTTTGCTCCAGCCATTTTTATAGCCATGTCTAAATTCAAATAACTGAAACATGAATGCCTGTTTAAATAAATCACTTTATTTATAAAGTAACTTCAAAACAATAATATAAACAATCTCATTTAAATAGGTCAGGCCATATATCACGCATACAGTGTGAGTGTGGCAAAACAAAAAAAGTAAAGAATCCCATTTAGCCTCCACGATCTATTGGGCAGCACAATGCCCAGCTGCCTTTACTTTCTTTAATGTGAGTTAAGTACCCATCAGAGCTGGGCTTAGGGACATTCTACTGACTTAGACCCAGATTTGAACTTGAGGCTTTTGGGTTAGCAGCCTAGTGCTCTAGTGTTTAGGCCATCCCGTCTCATATTGTGTGTCGTAACTTAGCAAAATAAAACTAATAAACTAAGTAGGCCTAAATAAACTACCCTTTTATTTTCATTAGCGATATTTATTTAACTAATTAATTAATAAAGGAATGAAATTACATATTTCCTGCATATTTTATTTTTACTATCAAAGAAACAGCTTTGTTGTTTCAATACCATTCACTCTCCTTCTTGAATCAAAGGTTACACTTCCAACCTTGTTAGTAATATTTGTTTAAGAAATGGGATATGAGATTTATTATTGGACAGTAGTAGTACACTCTGTCGGTAGGCTACTAATAATATGTTTTGATTTTAATGGACACTATTTGTCTATTTTGTCAATCTTTCAACCGGACTGTAGGATGCTAGAAATTTATTATGACACTTAGGCCTACTTAAAATCCCCGAACCACAATTTTGTGTTGATCACTGGAAATTAATGAGAGTTGGCTTACTACAATTAGACTTAGCCAACTTATTAATTACTAATACATGTGAATAGGCCTAGGCCTATATAATTAGGCCTAATTACTATTAATTAGCATAATTAAAATTCATCAAATTAGTCAATAAGAATCAACAAACAATTAGACTGAAAATTAAAAGCATGATACATAATTAAATAAGTAAATGTAGTAATTCATTGATAGATAAGATATATATGTATATATATATATATGTACACGGTTATTGTTTATATGATTTAGATTCAATAGGCCTGGTTAATTTGTTTTGATTTCCGTCACTGTGGTGGTACTCTAAAAAAGTTTGTAATGGTGTAAAGTAGAGGACTGTTGTAGCAGGAGTAGTGTAGGCCTATGTCACGACAGGATATTTTAACTCTTTAAGACAGTAACAACGTTAGCATTTTCAATCACAAGACGGCAAATCCAACCTGCGAGATGCGTAGTCACTTCGTTATTTTGATAAAATTTTGATAGCATCGCACATGATTTTAAAAATATTTTATGATTAATCGGCCTTTTAAATACTTCTGAGACTTCACTATTCTCAGCTTAGAGACTAGAATCTAGAGATCTAGGTCTAGAATCTAGTAAATTCACTATTCTCGTTTGAGTCCATTGTTTCGTTGTAGGCCCCCTATTGAAATTTTAAAAATTACCATACCTCAAGATATGCTTCTTCTGGTGAAAAATCCATTCTTGAAAGTAAATTATAAATCGAAATCTAAATGCTTGATAGAGCCAAGTCTCTAAGTTATTTGATTTTATTCATCTAAAAATATTCATTACAAATAATAGATCTAGATCTAAATATGTAAACATTTCCCACAGCAGAGGAAAACATACAGCGCCATTTTTAGACAACGATACTTTTTCCGGTGCAAAATATATAGATATCTATATTAAAAAATGAACGCAATAAGCTAGCGAAACAAATATTTTAAAGAGCGCGCGACGGAGCGGAGGTCCAAGTACAAATATCATTAGACAATAATTTTATAGGCCCTTGTGTGACGGTATTTATTTATTGAGCGCTTTTCTTTTGTTGACAATCTTTTGAGGAAAAAAAAGACCTTATAGAATTAGGTCAAGAATTATATAGCCCCTGGCAGGGCCGGCGCTACCTATAAGGCGAACAAGGCGGTCGCCTAGGGCGCTATCCATGGGGGGGGGGGGGGGGCGCAAAAATGTGTAATTTCCAATAGTACCTAATAATGAATAACTGGAAGAAACTCTGGCTACTGTAAAGCTAGCGTAAGCAAGGCATAGGGGCCCAAGGAAAATAGGGGCCCTTTTTCCCTCTTTAAAGAAAATAATTTATTATAACTTTTACACTGTAACTTTTATAGTTCTTTTATTAAAATAATTTTAAAAAGAAAATGAAAATCCAGTTTCTTTTCTACAAAAGTTCCAAAAAGGCCCCCAGACCTTTCTAACTGTAGAGGTAGTGACATTCAGTGTATGAGGGGGGGGGGGGGTGTTCGCATTGGGCTCATCGTCGGTATTAATAACACTTACAGGCCGGAAAAGCCGTTGAAAGAATTAGAATATATATAAACTTGACCATTGACTTTTGTGAGATGAGCATCCTCTCCCCCCCCCCCCCCCCCCCCCCCCCCGCTGTGGACAGTGTTTTCACACCAAGCTAAGTCCAACATTTGTCAATGTTTTTCTACTAGTTTTAATCTTAATGAGAATTTTTTTTTGCTGATCTAATTTATTTTTAATAAAGTTTCTCAGCACCTGGGGTCAGTTGATTGGGCTTCCTGCAATGGCCAAACTGCACAGGTGCACCAGCCGACGCCCCGGGTTCTCCCGTGAGCACTACGGCACATATACTTGTTTTAATGAGCGCCATGCCATAGGGATACGGAGGGCTACAATAATCAATGACAATAAAATAAAGGGTGTCCTCCAGCGCCCCGACAATAGTAGCCTATTCGGGCGCCCCATTATGATGGTGTTATGAAACAAATTGTAGATATGCCCTTTGGTCTGTAACTTAGCCATTCTTATTATCGAGCATACAAAAGCAGCTAAAATGGATCTCAAGGAAAATATTAATCATTGCAAACTTGAAAGAAAGATAACAACAAATCGAAATAAATCATCAGCAACTTTTTAAAAATTGTGTTTGGTTAGTGCCGTCCCAAGGATCGGTATCACCCTGTACGTTTAGTGAGTGTCACCCACCCCCACCCCTCCAAAGATTTGGCATTTCCGGTGGAGTGTTACCCCCTCTGCTTAATATTTTATTATTTTAACTGGATAAAACATAGTTATGACATTAAATTTTACGAGTTTCGTCATGTTGTCACTCCCAAATAGTGACACCTCCGCCACCGCCTTGTGATGTTACTGTGTTAGGTTAATTAAATGTTAAGTTGTTAGTTTGCTTTAACATAAACGTGATATACAATTAAAGGTGTTTTACGTTACGGGGTACTGCATAATAACATCGTATAACTATACAGGACGTATAACATACATATTTTACAGATTGACGTAGGAGCCCAATAATAATTTTTACATAGGGGCCCGAAAATCCTAGCTACGCCACTGTCATTTTAGATGGGACTGCGGCTTTTTGTGACGATGTGTGACGGATGGGATGGGGGAGGTAAAAATCGTCCAAAAAAAAACGTGACGTCATTTATGAATGACCCCCTAAATATCATATTTTTAACAATTCATCGCAAATTGATATATATATATATATATATATATATATATATATATATATATATATATATATATATATATATATATATATATATATATATATATATATATATATATATATATATATCCTACTTTTTGGCTCACTGGCCCCTTATAGCTCAGAGCCAGGCATGTGAGAGCCGTTTTTTTTTTTTTTGCCTCAAGGTCTATCCACTTCCGCTTCTGTACATCTGCTGTTATTCCTGGTGCATATAGACTGTCAACAGAGTTTCTTCCAGGCTTAACAGTGTCCGCCGTCCGCCCCCCCCAAAAAAAAATTTGAGTCTGCCCCCCCCCCCCCCGCCCTCGAAAATTTCAAGTGCCCCCCCCCCCCCCCCACCCCACCTCCAAGATAAAAAAAAAGTGTGGAAGAAACACTGACTGACAACCACCTACAGATCGATCTTAACTCACAAGTGTGCCCCCGTAGAATACGATTTTGCTTATCTTTGATATGTCAATACTATCAGTATCAGGAAGGGAAACGCGGGTCTCTTGTCTGTCAGCAGGATATAGAACATTTTTCATTTTTCCGCGGGTAAATTTAGTTTAGAAAAACACTGTGGATAAGAGTAAAACTGACACCAAAAGATGAATGAGCAAAATTCAAGTGGTTTATTTTACATTACAATCAGATTCATGGCTTTTGAAAAAGGAATTAATTGCTCTATGAAACGTGTTTTTGCAGTTACCAGTAAAGAGGTGTGTGAGCAATACAGTGATCTGACCCATACCTTATCGTTATGATAAAAAATCTTTTAAGAACACAAAAAGCAGTAGATAATTAAACATTGCTATGATTTGTGAAATATATTTAATTCTCATTAGGCCTACAGACAATAAGTTACTATATTATTGGTTGGTAATGGGAGAATTATTAAAACAAATAATATATGTATTTATTCCTAGATCTATATTCCTACTTATTTTTCTCACTACACTTTGGATTCTGCTTTTAATTTGTAAGCCTAAAAATAAACATTCCTGAAAATAGTATATCCACAGATAAGTTAATGCATGAAATTGTAAATAATATTTGAGAGTCAGTGAGAGGCATACTAACGTTTTGTGGAAGTCCACATCGGAGGGGGTGTTTGGTTAGTCGAAACTAGACGCGTGCGGAGTAGGGGAGGGAGGTCTAAAATGTTATAATGGGATACCCCTTATATCCGTGGTGAAAAATAAATAAGGGAAATAATGGTGCTGGTTAACATTTTTCGTAAGAGTTAAACAGAATAGCGTCCCTTTGACCCTGTATGACCCTCGAGTAACTGGAGTAACTCAGGCTTTGGTCTACTTCGTGACGTCAGCATTGACCTCAACACAGGATAACACATGGGGGTATTCGTCAGTCACGGATCAACAGAGAGGCTAGGATTAAAAGTCAGTCTTGGAGTATACGAACCGTGTCAAGTTTTAAAATTATTATCAGACGATTCCAAAAAGGACATTTTTTGATTGTGACTAATAAAATTGTGAGTTCTTTGTGCCAAATTTGAAATAATGTGACCACACCTACAAAAAGAGGTGTGACCTACATTACAAGTGTAATAGGATTTTTACTGTAGAATGTAGAAAACGCTAGTTTGTGTAAGTTTTGGGGGTTAGTGATGTAGTGTGTTCCAGCGGTTTGAAGTGCAAGCAACGGCCGTAGTGTTATTTTAACTTTTTATCACCCTACAATCGCTGTTCTTGAAATCCGAATCTTAAACTTTCGTAGATTAAAAATAAAAATTGCATGTGTTAAAAACTGTTATCTAGAAATTCAGTAATTAAAATTAGCCTCTGTAAAATATTTAAATCTAAAACTAAAAGTTATGCTAAATTACTAAATTAGTAGGCCTAAATTTTTCTTTTAATTTAGATCTAGAATCTAGATCTAGATTCTAGATCTAGAAATCTAGAATCTAGATCTAGATCTAGATAGATCTAGATTTTCTAGATCTAGATCTATAGGCCTACATACTACATACATTATTATACTCTTCTTTCTAAATCTCTATAAAATCTCTATAAACTAGATCTATAAACTTATTGTTTTACATGGTTTTTCTAGTCCAGGTCTTAAGTTCTAGTGTTCTAGTGATGTGTTTTTAATTATTTACTATTTAGGGCCTAATTAATTAGGATTAAGCCATCCATGGCCTAGGCCTAATTATAAATTAATTAACATTAGGCCTAAGTATTTAAATCTTAAATCTAGTCTAGATTTCTAGATTAACTGTCTAACTCTATATTAAATCTAGCTAGAATCTATAGATGTATTATAATTAGGCCTAATTATAATGATTAATGTAGGCCTACATTTAAAAAAAAATTAAAATTATGTGATAACATCAAAAGTGTCTCTGCTACTAGGGACTATCTAGATCTAATTAGTTTTAGTATGTTACACTAGTCACTAGGTTAATAAACCATAACACAGTAGGCTATATTTTTTTTAATTCGTCTAGTCAGACTCGTTATAATAATGTCATTAAATATTTCTATTTCTAATGTGACAGGCCTGTTAATACATTTAAACTGAAGTGATATCATTAATAGTGCTAGTGCTATTTAACAACAGTGGAAATTCAAGTTATATATTTATAAAAAATTAATTCATAATTTCATAATGCAGGATTACATAAAGTGTTGTTCATTCATGGATACCTGGCTGACTGGATTGGCACTGAAAGTTGGATTAATGCGGCTTTTAAATTCACATTTTTGTTGAAGAATGGATATATGTTGAGCATAAAGTATTGTGGCTTCAGAAATTAAAAATTATTTGGAATTTCTCATCAAAGTTTGATGAAACATAGGACTATGGTTGGCTGATTTTTCTTTTACACCAGTAAAACAGCTCCCATCATTCTCTTGTGATTTGGGACATGCATTTATGCCAGTCCTCCATATATCACGCCTTGACGTCACCTTGTGAGTCGTGTCCTTCCGGTTTGTCGCCACCATCAGCACATCTAGTACCACTGTGCAGGGCATTTTCAAAACTGACTGCGAGCAACGACCCAACATCACTCGGTCCTTTGACCACGAAGCATCCGACATGAGTCCCCCAAATTGTAATCCAGACCCTCTCAGCTCTAATCACCTTCAGTCGCAGCTATCAGATTGCTTTAAACACAATACAACACCTTATCCCTTGATGCCCGCTGAATATAATGTGTGCATGTCTAGGGTCTACCCATTTAGTCACTCCACAAGCTGCCACAAGTGCGCCTCTACAGATTTTCATTCGCTTGTTTGCCCTGAGCCTGTGCACGTTGTTGGTCAAGAGTCCATGCCTGGCGGTGTGTGTGGATGTGTCCAAATTCTTTCCTTTTGGAGCAGCAGTAGGTGACAGAATGACGCCTAGGACAGACGATGGGAGCTCTGGCGCCATCAACCTCACTGTTCATTTCCCATTCTTCGGCTGGTCGCATGATAAGCTTTATGTGAGTAGCTTTATTTCATGTAACTTCAATACTGTCAATATTTCATATATCTAGTGTTCAATAGAATAACTTAAACTTTGATGTATGCACAGACTAGATACACATTCTATTAGTGAACTGCTAAATAATATGAACATTTTAAAAATGTGCACTTTTTGTTATAAAAGCTTAATTTAGTTGCGCACCATTTATTACTAACATCTAAATCAACTTGTTGAATAAAAGTGTTGGCCTACATAATCAATATGGACACTGACTCAAAAGCAGGAGCTCTTAAAATAATTTATAAAAATAATATCTGAAAGATAAACTACACAATTTTCTTCAAATAGTTAATTTCAGTGATATGTCTTTCCTAAAATAAAATGTATTTGTAACTGCATCTAAACTAATACTTAGAAATAGTTTCCATGCAGTCATATCAGCTTCACTAGTGTGCTGGGTGTTTAAAATGTTTGGGAAAATGAGCTAAAAATTTTTTTTCTATATTATAAGACTAGCAGACACTTTTTTATTTCCATCTCCCTTTTATTTAGAAAAATCCTTTTATCAAATTATCATGTGGGGAAATTAAATATGATATTCCCTGCAATTTAAAAAAAAAGGGGAAATAATCGTAGCTGAAAAGGATTAAATAAAAAAATAAAAACCATAGTTAAAGTGTGTAGAATTTTAATTGTTCATCTACCAAACCAACTAATGACCAGGACACATATTGACCAACTAATGACCAGGACACATAATGACCCACTAATGACCAGGACACATAGTGACCCACTAATGACCAGGACACATAATGACCAACTAATGACCAGGACACATAATGACCCACTAATGACCAGGACACATAATGACCCACTAATGACCAGGACACATAATGACCAATTAATGACCAGGACACATAATGACCAACTAATGACCAGGACACATAATGACCCACTAATGACCAGGACACATAATGACCCACTAATGACCAGGACACATAATATTCCGGTCTCACCCAGGAAACGGTGGAAACAAAAACTGTGGGGAGGGGCTGGGGAATTAACATTTAGCTCCGAGCTAAATTGTGAAGGCTCGTTAATGTAAGACCACGCCCTGCTCGCCGTAACAAAGATTTCAAAACGTATGGGCAAGTAATTGCCGGAGAGGGAGGATCGCTTTGTTTCGTTATTAGAACACGCTGGCCTGTGAACGGTTCAAGTTTTAGAAAATTACATTGCCTGCCTGATTGTTTTTTTTAGTGTATAGTATTTATATATTTTTTTTTAACAATTAGCATAATTGGTGCTGATGTCAATACGCGACTATTAAATCACAGTACATAATGTAATTAAACCATACTACTATATAAATAATTTCAGTATTCTCCAAAGAGCACACGACTATTTCTATGATCTGTATAGTTTTTGCCATCTTTTAAAATAAAGTAGAGCTAGATGTGTCTCGCGAGTATAGAGCGAGTGCTTTTACAATTGACATGCTTGTGAACATGTTGATAGGCCTGTTTTTAATTACACCGGCTTGCTATTGAGGGACTGGGCTGGCTCGGACATTGACCAGGGAAGAACCAGTCAACACATAGATAGTGTGCTCTAAACAACATCAGACCTCATACAGTAGTCTGCTCATCTTTTCCTACTGGCCTAGCCAGTTACACCCCTCCCCCCACTCCCCCATGATCATGTGAAGCTGCGTTGATTGGAAGTCAGGGTTTAATGACCGTTACTTCTAAACTGCCGTTATATTTTCTACCGGCCCCTTCCCGCCAGTTGCCGTGACCCAGCACTGCTGCTCCATACCGATGTCTTGAAGGGGAATTTCCGGAATCGATTCCACCTGAAGGTGAGTTGGGCCGTGTTCATGTAGCTGGGCCGTGTTCATGTAGCTGGGCCGTGTTCATGTAGCTGGGCCGTGTTCATGTAGCTGGGCCGTGTTCATGTAGCTGGGCCGTGTTCATGTAGCTGGGCCGTGTTCATGTAGCTGGGCCGTGTTCATGTAGCTGGGCCGTGTTCATGTAGCTGGGCCGTGTTCATGTAGCTGGGCCGTGTTTATGTAGCTGGGCCGTGTTCATGTAGCTGGGCCGTGTTCATGTAGCTGGGCCGTGTTCATGTAGCTGGGCCGTGTTCATGTAGCTGGGCCGTGTTCATGTAGCTGGGCCGTGTTCATGTAGCTGGGCCTTGTTCATGTAGCTGGGCCGTGTTCATGTAGCTGGGCCGTGTTCATGTAGCTGGGCCGTGTTCATGTAGCTGGGCCGTGTTCATGTACTAGCTTGGCCGTGTTCATGTAGCTGGGCCGTGTTCATGTACTAGCTGGGCCGTGTTCATGTACTAGTTGGGCCGTGTTCATGTAGCTGGGCCGTGTTCATGTAGCTGGGCCGTGTTCATGTAGCTGGGCCGTGTTCATGTAGCTGGGCCGTGTTCATGTACTAGCTGGGCCGTGTTCATGTAGCTGGGCCGTGTTCATGTAGCTGTGCTATGTTCATGTAGCTGGGCCGTGTTCATGTAGCTGGGCCGTGTTCATGTAGCTGTGCTATGTTCATGTAGCTGGGCCGTGTTCATGTAGCTGGGCCGTGTTCATGTAGCTGTGCTATGTTCATGTAGCTGGGCCGTGTTCATGTAGCTGGGCCGTGTTCATGTAGCTGTGCTATGTTCATGTAGCTGTGCTATGTTCATGTAGCTGGGCCGTGTTCATGTAGCTGGGCCGTGTTCATGTAGCTGGGCCGTGTTCATGTAGCTGGGCCGTGTTCATGTACTAGCTGGGCCGTGTTCATGTAGCTGGGCCGTGTTCATGTAGCTGGGCCGTGTTCATGTAGCTGGGCCGTGTTCATGTAGCTGGGCCGTGTTCATGTAGCTGGGCCGTGTTTATGTAGCTGTGCTATGTTCATGTAGCTGGGCCGTGTTCATGTAGCTGGGCCGTGTTCATGTAGCTGGGCCGTGTTCATGTAGCTGGGCCGTGTTCATGTAGCTGGGCCGTGTTCATGTAGCTGGGCCGTGTTCATGTACTAGCTGGGCCGTGTTCATGTAGCTGGGCCGTGTTCATGTAGCTGGGCCGTGTTCATGTAGCTGGGCCGTGTTCATGTAGCTGGGCCGTGTTCATGTAGCTGGGCCGTGTTTATGTAGCTGTGCTATGTTCATGTAGCTGGGCCGTGTTCATGTAGCTGGGCCGTGTTCATGTAGCTGGGCCGTGTTCATGTAGCTGGGCCGTGTTCATGTAGCTGGGCCGTGTTCATGTAGCTGGGTCGTGTTCATGTAGCTGGGCCGTGTTCATGTAGCTGGGCCGTGTTCATGTAGCTGGGCCGTGTTCATGTACTAGCTGTGCTATGTTCATGTAGCTGGGCCGTGTTCATGTAGCTGGGCTATGTTCATGTAGCTGGGCCGTGTTCATGTAGCTGGGCCTCACACAGTGGAGGCTGTCTTTGAATCTCTCCTCTGGTATTTGCCTCAACATAATATCGCCCTTTACCAAACCAGATAAAGGACACGCCCACAGTCCTGCTATGATAAATAATCCAGCAAATCAAGCTACACCCTCCCTTTCATTCTTCCAAGCTCTACCACCTTCAAGTTTTTTCATTCTTTCAAGCTCTACCACCTTCAAGTTTTTTCATTATAAAAATTACGTTTTTAACCTGATGTGCATGACTTATGGTATTTAGAAAATAATTCTCTTATTTTTATTTTTAGTCCGATAATAACACGGTAATACTTTCAACCAATTATATCTAAAATTGTACAGGCTTACGCTACAAATTATTTCTTTGTTAGTAAATTTTTGTAATCACACAAATATGGAGATCAACTTGATTAACTATTGTAATACTAGATTAATGCTTCTCAATTGCAATGTAGTCTACATTCAAGTTGTAATTTAAAGATTGTTTTTTTCAAGCGATATTTTTCCCAGTGTGCCATTTGTGATTCGAATGTTGATGTGTACATAACGACGCTAAGACAGGCGTACATGTATTTTTAGGCTGAGAAAGACGTACACGTGTGTACATGTACACCAGTAAAGTGAGACAAAAGGGCGTAACAGCGAGAGTCGGCGTTGAGCTGTGTACTGTCTAAACACACCCCTAGAAAACCCCGCTCTTGTTCCACTCAAAGCCCCCTCTGTCTGGTCTATTTTTACACCAGCCTCCACGGTTCTGACATAAAGGCTTCTTCTCTACGGGGTAACGAAGTCTTCATCAGCGGTCCCTGATGGTGTCGACCACAAGCGCGGCATCTGATTGGAGTTGACCCGAGTGTGTGCTCGCTCGCGACAAAGCTGCAGCAACGCTCGTATCTACTTCCGGTCTGTTGGCTACATCGCCTTTCCCTTTTCATATCAAGTTCCCAAGAATGTTTCCTTACGCCGATAAACAAATATAAATCCCGACACACTAGCGCGAATGTGGAATGTCAACATTATAGACGTATCCCACATCTTACGTTAAGTTTTCATTCATGTGCGGGTTTAGTCAAATAATGACTTGATCTAGATCTAGTTTGGTTTATTACACAGTGCTGAAGTTTGTGGGCCCCATGTGTATGTTTCATTGTCTCATAGTCCCGCCCATATTTAGAACCCATCAGTGGCCCCGCCCATCCAACTCGTATCCCGCCCATGTTGAGAATGTACCACTTTTCAGTGCTCATATACCTGGACACTAGCAAGCCAACGTATCACAAGAGGGGGGGGGGAGATAATGGCACGAGATGAATGCTCTCGTTGGTTACATAATATGACACGATCTTATCTCCTGTGGCATAATTGCTTGGAGTAATGCCTAGATTATGTTCTTTTGTTTAGAATTACTTCCCTTTTACCAATAGATCCGTGCCGTTTTATCTCAGCTCTCATTAGCAACCTATATCGCTACAGACGTCTTTATGAGAGGGCTTCTCACAGTCTGGCAAATCTGATACCCTGTTACTTCCATTTAAAATTAGATTTTTTATATTGTTCAATCAATATTTTGCCCTCCATCTTGGATAACCCTGCCCTTATACTAGAGAATGTTTGCCCGCCAGGTTTTCATGCCCTCCGCCCATGCCCTTTGATGCCCAGGTGTATTATAAAGCGCGGCACGAGGACGAGGTGTTTGCTCATGCCTGCAGTAACGTTACCCTTGAGTCAGCTGATGGAGTTGACACAACAGGCGTTGGTTGTGTTTTTTTAAAGCCAGTAGGTATGAGCCGTACGGCGTACAACTAGGGATGCTGTGCTAGCTGTACGGCTTACATCGAGGGATGCCGTGCTAGACGTACGGCTTACATCGAGGGATGCCGTGCTAGATGTACGGCTTACATGTGGGGGGGGGGGAGGGGGGAAGGACTGTGCTAGCATGTATGAACCCTACTACTTACACCCGGGGATGCTGTGCTAGCCGTACGGCTTACATACAGATCTGATGTGCGTACTGAATACGGACGAATACATTAGTGCCCCTCCAGGAAAAACGCCTGTACTTTGTCCTTAATTCCGAAAATGCAAATCTGCTAATTGATCTTTTCGTCTGATTTAGTAGCCATTCCTGCTGGCGTCATTCAGTACCAACCCCCCCCCCCCCCCCCCCCAGCTGACGTGATTCAGTACCACCACCCCCCCACCCCCCCCCCCGGTGCCGGCGTGATTCAGTACCCCCCCCCCCCATTGTCGTGATTCAGTTGCTCATCCCCCTGCTGGTGTGATTCTGTACCACCCCCCCCCCCCCCCCCCCAGCTGACGTGATTCAGTACCACCACCCCCCCCCCCCCGGTGCCGGCGTGATTCAGTACCCCCCCCCCCCCCATTGTCGTGATTCAGTTGCTCATCCCCCTGCTGGTGTGATTCTGTACCACCCCCCCCCCAGCTGGCGTGATTCAGTACCCCCCCCTTGTCGTGATTCAGTTGCTCATCCCCCCCTGCTGGTGTGATTCTGTACCCCTCCCCCCAGCTGGCGTGATTATGTGCCCCCCCTGCTGGTGTGATTCTGTACCACCCCCCCCCCCCAGCTGGCGTGATTCAGTACCCCCCCCCCCCCTTGTCGTGATTCAGTTGCTCATCCCCCCCTGCTGGTGTGATTCTGTACCACCCCCCCCAGCTGGCGTGATTATGTGCCCCCCTGCTGGCGTGATACTGTACGCCATACCCCCCCCCCCCTCAAGATCTTTGAAGTTTACCTGTAAAAACCAACCTGTAGATTTGATCCCTTCGGGAAGCTGGTCTAAATATTTGCGACACATCACACGATAAGACGACACACAATGTCGTGCACCTTTCTGTTTATTTTCCTTGTTTTACCCGTGTCCAATTTTAATAAACAGCTACCGGAAGCGGACTGAGTTATCTCTGGCTGATGACGTAGTTTGAGGAAAATGTCGCGGAAGTGTTGTGTGAAGATCACGTTAGAAGTGTTGTAAATAGAAGAGTTAACGCACTTGGAACTTTCTAGAGCACAGCATTAGAGGCACTTGTTCGTACATTCTCAACCCGGATATTGTACACTGCTCATCAAATCTTGCGCAGTCTCTTCGTTCTACTTGAGGTCACTCCTGTCATACCCGGCTAAAGAGTGGCCTACCTTTGTGAAGCTTCATTACGTGTTAAAGATGGCAAACCTAGCTCTAAACCTAATCTACACAACTCTCTAGAATGATAGGTCACGACTTCCTACGTATAGGCCCGAAATATCATCAGTATGAAGTTAGGCACAGAGTTTTATCAACTTGAAATAAGACCCAAAGTCTAATCATCATGAAATAAGCCGTTAGATCCAGTCTAATCATCATGAAATAAGACCCAAAGTCTAATCATCATGAAATAAGACCCAAAGTCTAATCATCATGAAATAAGACCCAGTCTAATTATCAAGAAATAAGACCCAGTCTAATTATCATGAAATAAGACCCAGTCTAATCATCATGAAATAAGACCCAAATGTCTAATCATCATGAAATAAGACCCAATGTCTAATCATCATGAAATAAGACCCAGTCTAATCATCATGAAATAAGACCCAGTCTAATCATCATGAAATAAGTCCCAATGTCTAATCATCATGAAATAAGACCCAAAGTCTCATGAAATAAGACCCAATGTCTAATTATCATGAAATAAGACCCAGTCTAATTATCATGAAATAAGTCCCAATGTCTAATCATCATGAAATAAGACCCAAAGTCTCATGAAATAAGACCCAATGTCTAATTATCATGAAATAAGACCCAGTCTAATTATCATGAAATAAGACCCAATCATCATGAAATAAGACCCAGTCTAATCATCATGAAATAAGACCCAAATGTCTAATCATCATGAAATAAGACCCAGTCTAATCATCATGAAATAAGACCCAGTCTAATCATCATGAAATAAGACCCAAAGTCTAATCATCATGAAATAAGACCCAGTCTAATCATCATGAAATAAGACCCAGTCTAATCATCATGAAATAAGACCCAGTCTAATCATCATGAAATAAGACCCAGTCTAATCATCGTGAAATAAGACCCAGTCTAATCATCGTGAAATAAGACCCAGTCTAATCATCGTGAAATAAGACCCAGTCTAATCATCGTGAAATAAGACCCAGTCTAATCATCATGAAATAAGACCCAAAGTCTCATGAAATAAGACGGCCTGGATCAACATTCGCGTGGCTCCACTAGACCGAAACAACGTCAAGTTCTTGATCTCGATCAAGTAGGAAGGGGGGGGGGGGGAGGGTATTTTTTTCCTGGCTTTCAAACTTAATTCTTTTCAAAGCCTTCCATTGAAATTTTGCTTTAGCAAATAATAATTCAAACGAGACGAATGCATATTTCAATGGCAATAACGGTTTGCCCCTGAAAAAGGGTGGAACTGTTTTTGTTCTCTCCCCTGCAAGAGACAAATGTAAACAGACCGAGAGTTTTTTCCCCTTTTAAAAAACCGGCTTGGAGTAGGTAGGTATTGACGTCATAGCCTTGCAGCGCGTGACGCCGTTTTGTCAAAGGTTTGCTAACCTGCACAGAATGTAATATCAAATATTTACCTACCCCCACCCCCTCGTCTTACCTTCTCCGTCTTCCCCCCGCTTCCTTATCTTCTGCTTGAATCAAGCGCTAGGGAGAGAAAAGTATTTGAACAAACGACGATTGGTTCGAAGGTTTGAAATGAAATGCACGTCGTCTTTGTCAAGGGGGTGGTTGTGAAAGAAATCGGTGTATTGCAACAGATATACCTCTAGCGCCAACACTAGATCTAGATCGGTCTCTTTGCTTCTTTCATATGTATTGATTTTCAAGTTAGTTTTTTTAAAAATTAAATGGTAGATATCTGTCGGCTTTAGCATTAGTGCAGATAGTGTAATCGGCTTAACGTGGGGAATAGAAGTATAGACTTGAAAGTTGGTTCCAAATGGTTCCAAATTTTTGTTGACAGAAAGTATATTTTTCAACCTAAATTGAATAATTTATAACATTTGTGTAATAAGTACAAAATTACTTCCGGTTTTGATTAAAGCTATATATAGTCGAAGAAATAATTACTAGTAATTTAATATTAATTTAGCAAGACTTTTATTTTTAATTTGGATTAGTATAGTCAGGGTGTTGTGGTAATTGGGGATGTTATATTATTTAATATAAATTCTACGCTATACACCATAGATCACTATTGAGTATTTTTATCATGGAAAACAATTGTTCTGACTTTTGTTTCTCTGGCCATTCCGGTTGACTTCAATGAGAGGTTGTGGGCAGTTTTTGAAAATAATCTGAAGTAATACAATAATTCTAAACGGCTTTTCAACGGCTTATATTCGATACAAAAATATTAAAATGAGTGTAATCGATGGTATCCAAATGGCTTTGATTTGCACGAATTTAACCATAATTTTATCGCTTGCCATATTTTAAAAAAAAAATATTTTTTTTGGTATGATTACATAGACTTTTCATGCGAATTTTTGCCTTCAAAATTATAGCGAGTCGTTGTTTTTTTTTTATTCTACCAAACCGTGCTGTGTACTGATTAGAGCTGAGTGTGCTACTACGGCTGTACAGACAACAGCTACAGCCTACAGCTGTGCTAAAGGGTGTACAGACAACAGCTACAGCTGTACAGACAACAGCTACAGCCTACAGCTGTGCTAAAGGGTGTACAGACAACAGCTACAACTGTACATACCAGCTACAGCTGTACATACCAGCTACAGCTGTACATACAGCGAGTACAGCTGTACAGACAACAGCTACAGATCTTCTCACGAAAGCCTGTGATATTTGAATGCTAAACAGATGCAGATTGTTTAACTAGCAAGCTCATTAAGCCTGTCCAAAATTGGGCTACAACAAACGACTCATTAATTATACAGTCATCAATGGCTATAGACCTGCTCAACACCCCCCCCCCTCCCTCCATAAACCAGACTTGGTCTGTCTGGCTTGCTGGCGAGATACTCTTACATCCCCCCCCCCCCCCAATCCTTTCCCTCACCACAAGATTTCAGAAACCTTTCTCCAGACGTGTGGTTATATTTGTATTCTCTTGTTATTTACAATACCCGTGGTACAATTAAGCTATTACAGATCTCCCCCCCCCCCCCACACACACATCACAATAAAAGTGAGTGACTATTTATGGAACTTAATTTGTCCATTACGTCATGCCTAGGTGTCTAGGTGTTTGCTGATTCCCCCCCCCCCCCCCCCCCCCACCAACCATCCGTCCACATAGCGTGCCCGCCGCTGCTCGCAGTTTATTTTACATCTCAATATATCAACACGCGATGGGTGTGGTTGGCTTGTCCTTTCGAGTAGTCCAAAAAAAGTGTGTTCGGGTCTTCTCCCCTTCCTCAACAAGCCTTTCTCTTATCTTGGCTGGCTCAAAATTGGGGCTAACGAAAGGGAAGTAACTGCCTAAATCTTAATTACCTTGCACTGTTGTCGGCGGTTGGTTTATAAAAATAGAGAATCACAAACACGTAACTCGGCTACTTATTTTAACACAATTTTATTTTTAAAATAGAGAATCACAAATACTTAACTTTGCTACTTATTTTAACTTATTTTTATTTTTAAAATAGAGAATCACAAATACTTAACTCGGCTACTTATTTTAACACAATTTTATTCTTTTTTAAATGAGACATGATTTTAAAAAAATATTTGAGATGTATCCAAAGGTGTGTTCACTGGCTGAAATAGTGGGTTCCCTTTAGACCCAATATGTTGGGCCCCAACAGACCCAATATGTGGGCCCCCACCAGACCCAATATGTGGGTCCCCACCAGACCCAATATGTGGGTCCCCACCAGACCCAATATGTGGGTCCCCACCAGACCCAATATGTGGGTCCCCACCAGACCCAATATGTGGGTCCCCACCAGACCCAATATGTGGGTCCCCACCAGACCCAATATGTGGGTCCCCACCAGACCCAATATGTTGGGTCCCCACCAGACCCAATATGTGGGTCCCCAACAGACCCAATATGTGGGTCCCCAACAGACCCAATATGTGGGTCCCCACCAGACCCAATATGTGGGTCCCCAACAGACCCAATATGTGGGTCCCCAACAGACCCAATATGTGGGTCCCCACCAGATCCAACAGACCCAATATGTTGGTCCCCTATATGGCGTCATATGGCGTGTGGTACTGTTACACCTATATTTTGTGGATCTGGCTAAGGATTAGGGTCAGGGTTAAACCTTGACATAGTTTGACAAAGATTCTAAACATTACGATTTTTTTCTACGTGTAAGTCGCTCGACTTTCTATTCTACCCTACACTGACCTTCCAAAAAGTAGTTGTTTGGTTTATTTACGTGAAACACTAATTACATATTTTTTACGAACCGTATCAAGGGTGTCAAAAGTTTTTTGGATGATTAGGTTCGCTGTTATAATTTTCTCAAGTAAAAAATTGCTGGCTTGTATTGTTAACTTACATTCGAGGTCTGCTAAATTAGCTCTCCTATTTCTGTGAGCTGAATTCAGCAGAGACGAATGCTAATGTGGATTAGTTTTGGGTGTGAACGTCGTTAAGGGCTTGAGGGCGGCGGGTTAATGGGCAGGCAACAGAGAGTTGTCTGAGCATGCTAGTTAACAATGCGTATTTTTGGCGAAAACAAGAACCGTAATTCTGTTAACTAATATGATAATTGGCTTGGGCGATTGTCGTTCTTTGTTGTCAGATTTTTCAGCGTCTGCGTGTAGAAGCTAGTCTATTTCCATGCATTATATCAGGGGTCTCCAAACTTTTCAGTCCGAGGGCCGCATAAACTATCCAATTTCAGTTCGGGGGCCAGTTTCTTCCAGGCATGTCTTTAATTTTTATGGGCAAAGTTCCTCAGCCATCACCAACAAACGTTTTTTCCGTTGACAAAAAGATCTCCGCGGGCCGGATAAGAGGACCTCGCGGGCCGCATCCGGCCCGCGGGCCGTAGTTTGGAGACCCCTGCATTATATGGACGAACGTAGACTGAACTGCAGCTGATATTGGTGTGGTTTTGTCTGATTGTCATTTCCCCAGGGTTAAACCAATCACTACCACAATTTCGGGTTGTCAATTAACAACCTCATGTTTAACATAATGAACAAAAAACATCTCAGTGAGTTATATTTCACTAGCCCTTGCCCACATTTCGCTAACCCCGCCAACATTTTACCATCCCTACCCACCCTTCATGCTCAGCTATATTTAATAAATCGGGTGATATCTGTACATATCAAAACAAGTAGCCAGCCACTAAAGGTGTTCTGTAGTTGGTCCTACGCCCCACGTCACAAATTTAACAAGTACACATCATTAACACAGACCTAAGCATCTCTCCATCTCTCACACACAGCCACACACATATACACAGCAGCACACACACACACACATCATCACACACACACACAGCATCACACACACACATTCACAGCATCACACACCACACACACATACACAGCATCACACACATACACACACATATACACAGCATCACACACACACATACACACACATCATCACACACACAGCATCACACACACACATTCACAGCATCACACACCACACACACACATACACAGCATCACACACATACACACACATATACACAGCATCACACACACACATACACAGCATCACACACACATACACAGCATCACACACATACACACACATATACACAGCATCACACACACACATACACAGCATCACACACACATACACAGCATCACACACACACACATACATAGCATCACACACACACACACAATTTCACGAGGCGTACATTAGGTGAAAGTTGTTTGGGCCACGCCCAGCCAACGCTTGGATTACTTCCTTTTGTTTTATCACCCGGCTCTCGGCTTAGCAGAACGATAAGCCTCAACATTCCTCACTGTAACCCCATTATGCCCTCACTGTAACCCCATTATGCCCTCACTGTAACCCCATTATGCCCCCACTGTAACCCCATTATGCCCTCACTCTAATCCAACTATGCCCTCACTGTAACCCCATTATGCCCCCACTGTAACCCCATTATGCCCCCACTGTAACCCCATTATGCCCTCACTGTAACCCCATTATGCCCTCACTCTAATCCAACTATGCCCTCACTGTAACCCCATTATGCCCCCACTGTAACCCCATTATGCCCTCACTCTAATCCAACTATGCCCTCACTGTAACCCCATTATGCCCTCATTGTAACCCCATTATGCCCTCACTGTAACCCCATTATGCCCTCACTGTAACCCCATTATGCCCTCACTGTAACCCCATTATGTCCTCACTGTAACCCCATTATGCCCCCACTGTAACCCCATTATGCCCTCACTATAACCCCGCTATGCCCTCACTACGCCCCCCCCCCCCCATGTTCTGGCTGAACTAGTGCCTCTATGTGGTCAAGTTTTACCAGCTGAGATATGTTTGGCCTTAGATGTGATTTTTGTACTGGCTGGGAGCTGGGCTCGAAGCTGTGTACACTTTATTTATCCCCCACTTCTAAACTCACCTAAAACACTGATAGCTCCCTCAGCCATTTCTGCTGACCCAGCTCCGCTCTATAAACTTAAAAAAAATGTTTTTAAACTGTTTCATTTCAACGCGTGTGTTTATTAGACAGCAATCTTTGTTATCAAATAGCTGGCCAGGTCCTTGAACCTGAGCGAGGCTACAGCGAGGGTTGTTTAGCGCTACGTGTGGGGTGACATGCGCACTCGCCGCTTTCAAATTCCTGGTTTTTTTCCCAGCGAGTGGACAGGACTGTGATCATTAATTATCTGTGTCGAGTCGCCGTTGTCCTAAATTAATGAAGTGTCCTGCAGTCACACCCATTCCGCCTTGAAGTAGGAGGGGTGGGGGGATGCTGGTGGGACGAGGAAGTGGTGAAACAATTTGAACTAGTGTTAAGGACATTGTTGATGTTGACCGTTGGTGTACCTGGCCATCCGATTATGTTCTGGGCCATCATTAGCTGCATCGGGCCACCAGAATGTGCCCACTGTTGTGATTCCTATAAACGTATCACAGATCTATTGGACAAAAACAATTGGGGTTTTCATCAGCTTTTCGTATCACAGCAGTCTTGTTCTCACCCCATCTTAGCTTTCCACGGTCCATGAATATCACCAAATGTAACTCGACCAAGTTACTCACTTGATCAACTCTCAGCATAATAAACGCACACGTCCACAGATTAATTGCTCTCATTTTTTTTCAAACCAATAAAACAAAATTATTCTTGGACATGTTTCACCTTTCACGTTGTACGGAGCAAGGCTAGACGTTGACCATCTTGTAGCAAATCGTGAAACATGCACGAATAGAGTCAGCTAGAGAGCAGGTAAACAAGGACATGTTTCTCCTTAAGTTCCAGAAATGTCAGGACTTCTTGCACCTGTGACCTTTTCTAGCTCGGTCTTGGGAGCCTGTGGGCCAGGTCTTGGGAGCCTGTGGGCCAGGTCTTGGTCTTGGGAGCCTGTGGGCCAGGTCTTGGGAGTCTGTGGGCCAGGTCTTGGGAGCCTGTGGGCCAGGTCTTGGGAGTGTGGGCCAGGTCTTGGTCTTGGGAGCCTGTGGGCCAGGCCTTGGGAGTCTGTGGGCCAGGTCTTGGGAGTCTGTGGGCCAGGCCTTGGGAGTCTGTGGGCCAGGTCTTGGGAGCCTGTGGGCCAGGACTTGGGAGCCTGTGGGCCAGGTCTTCGGGGCCTGTGGGCCAGGCCTTGGGAGCCTGTGGGCCAGGTCTTGGGAGTCTGTGGGCCAGGTCTTCGGGGCCTGTGGGCCAGGTCTTGGGAGCCTGTGGGCCAGGTCTTGGGAGCCTGTGGGCCAGGTCTTGGGAGTCTGTGGGCCAGGTCTTGGGAGCCTGTGGGCCAGGTCTTGGGAGCCTGTGGGCCAGGTCTTGGGAGCCTGTGGGCCAGGTCTTGGGAGCCTGTGGGCCAGGTCTTGGTCTTGGGAGCCTGTGGGCCAGGTCTTGGTCTTGGGAGCCTGTGGGCCAGGTCTTGGGAGCCTGTGGGCCAGGTCTTGGGAGCCTGTGGGCCAGGCCTTGGGAGTCTGTGGGCCAGGTCTTGGGAGTCTGTGGGCCAGGTCTTGGGAGTCTGTGGGCCAGGTCTTGGGAGCCTGTGGGCCAGGTCTTCGGGGCCTGTGGGCCAGGTCTTGGGAGCCTGTGGGCCAGGTCTTGGGAGCCTGTGGGCCAGGTCTTGGGAGCCTGTGGGCCAGGTCTTGGGAGCCTGTGGGCCAGGTCTTGGGAGCCTGTGGGCCAGGTCTTGGGAGCCTGTGGGCCAGGCCTTGGGAGTCTGTGGGCCAGGCCTTGGGAGTCTGTGGGCCAGGTCTTGGGAGCCTGTGGGCCAGGTCTTGGGAGCCTGTGGGCCAGGTCTTGGGAGCCTGTGGGCCAGGTCTTGGGAGTCTGTGGGCCAGGTCTTGGGAGCCTGTGGGCCAGGTCTTGGGAGCCTGTGGGCCAGGTCTTGGGAGCCTGTGGGCCAGGTCTTGGGAGTCTGTGGGCCAGGCTCTAGAGCAGGGCGTTCTGGACACAAACAGGGGCTGGTCTTATGAAGGTCAAGGTGGAACCAATCGAGGACAGTTCATGGGGGGTCAAGGTGGATACAACCAGGGACAGGTCATGGGAGGTCAAGGTGACTAACCGATGCATTTGTATTACAAATACCCGCCCACGTTTGTCCACATTGACCCAAAGGTCGTATAGCCCCCCCCCCCTCCCCCCCCCCCCCCCCCCCCCGCGACATCCCCCATCTGATACCTGTCCTCTAATATTAGAACCAGCCCACAAGTTGTCCGCTCACCTCCTACATTCCATCAGCACATTTTATCGTTTGATTTTCCCCTCTCACCTTGGGTTCTACCCCCCCCCCCCCCCTTTCACACACACGTGTCAGATCACATTCCCAGGTAAGTTTGCTCCTCCTGCACGTCCACACACACACACGCGCGCACACACACGCTCACACACAGTGGGGACACGCCCATGGGGAACTTGTAAACAGCGCGTCTGTCTAAAGGTCGTTTCTCATATTGGCACTAGTCGTGTATGAGAATTCACATAGATCTTTTAAACTGATGGACACGAAGAAAACCTACATTTTATACCAACTCTTTGTTAACACTCAAACTATGTGAAGGAATAGGGATCAACACCCCCCCCCCCAACACTAAATGGACCATTCGTAGCTTTTAAAAAGTAGACTTTAGTTGAAGGATTTTTTCGTCCCGAGAAGGCACCAAGTTTTTGTACCGTGTGCGTTGTGTGCGGAGGTTTTTGTAACGTGTGCGTTGTGTGCGGATGTTTCTGTAACGTGTGTGTTGTGTGCGGAGGTTTTTGTAACGTGTGTGCGGAGGTTTTTGTAACTTGTGCGTTGTGTGCGGAGGTTTTTGTAACGTGTGCGTTGAGTGCGGAGGTTTTTGTAACGTGTGTGCGGAGGTTTTTGTAACTTGTGCGTTGTGTGCGGAGGTTTTTGTAACGTGTGCGTTGAGTGCGGAGGTTTTTGTAACGTGTGTGTGAATCTATTATAACGGGGGGTGGAGGTGGCCCAGTGGAAGTATAAAGACTGGCTTTATTTGGGGGTTCAAGGTTCGGGGTTCAGGGGGTGGGGGGGGGGGGGGGGGGGTTCAAGGATCGGGGCAACGAGTACTAGAACAATCCGAGTTTATTATGTCGGGTCATGTCGATCTTATCAGCCGACACACAATTGCTACTTGTTAACAAGGAAGTCAAGTCATACATATTGTTATCGTTCTGTTGGGCAGAATATGTCGGTCTGTTGGGCAGAATATGTCGTTCTGTTGGGCAGAATATGTCGTTCTGTCGGGCAGAATATATCATATCGTATGTCGTTCTGTTGGGCAGAATATGTCGTTCTGTTGGGCAGAATATGTCGTTCTGTTGGGCAGAATATGTCGTTCTGTTGGGCAGAATATGTCGTTCTGTTGGGCAGAATATATCATATCGTATGTCGTTCTGTTGGGCAGAATATGTCGTTCTGTTGGGCAGAATATATCATATCGTATGTCATTCTGTTGGGCAGAATATGTCATATGGCATGTCATTCTGTTGGGCAGAATATGTCATATCGTATATCATTTTATTAGGCCCGCTGCGCTATTGATACCAAACATTACGTTTTTGACCTTTTATAGGAAACCCAAGTTTCTGGAAAGTGTGAAGTGGGCGGTTGTGTGGGCTTTGGTGTGGACTTTGGTGTGGGCTTTGAGTGTCCTGAATAGACTAACTGTCAATGACTGAGGACTGATTTAACTCCACTTCACCCAGCTCTGCTAGGTGCTAATATCTGCACGACTTGAAGTTTCGCTACTTGTTTTTGCTGTTTGATTTATGCCTGTTGTAATTTATTTATGATGTACGTTAAAATGTTTATGGTGTAGATGTATGCATGATGTAGATTTAATTATTTATGATGTAGATGTTTATGGTGTTTGTTAAATTGTTTATGGTGTAGATGTATGTATGGTGTAGATTTATTGGTACGATTGTTTTTGACTGTTTGGTGTTTGCGCAGACTATTTGGTGTTTGTGTGTTTGTGTTTGTGTTTGCGTGGACTGTTTGGTGTTTGTGTTTGTGTGGACTGTTTGTGTTTGCGTGGACTGTTTAGTGTTTGTGTGTTTGTGTTTGCGTGGACTGTATGGTGTTTATGTTTGCGTGGACTGTATGGTGTTTGTGTTTGCGTGGACTGTTTGGTGTTTGTGTAGACTGTTTGTGTTTGTGTGGACTGTTTGGTGTTTGTGTAGACTGTTTGTGTTTGTGTGGACTGTTTAGTGTTAGTCTTATCCAACTTTGATCGGTCGGCTCATGAATCAGCGACAAGACCAGCCTATGGTCTGTTATTGGAACTCTTCCAGCAGAAAAAGTTTACGGTGTTGGTCTGACACCGCCATGTTTCTGTTCAATTAGTTCCGCCGTTTGTAATACCCTTCCCCCCCCCCCCTCCCCCCAGGTGGTTGCCGGTAAAATAAGTTGTGTTAGCGACCTGTAAGGGAAGAATTGACTTAATTGTCAACCTAGCCAGATACTCATTAATTATGTAGACTAATCCAAGTCATGATTTTCCCACCCACCTCACCCATTCCTCAGCCTTCCTTGGTAGTTTCATTACTAAAATAAAATTATAACTCGCATGTCTATGAGGCCCACTACATTGAGTTAACAGCGTTAGATATTGCCTCAGTGTATTTGAAATTCTCCGCCCCGTGGCTTTATGCTACAGTCATATAGCGTGGAATGGAACCGGCTTGGTCAATAGTTGTCTCAATGCCTTGCCGTTGTTCCAGTTTATTTTCGGCACTTACCAGCCGGCGTCTTCCGTACGGCTCGTGTGTCGATGTGACGTCAACACAAGGGGCCGTCTATAGACAAGTCTGCTGGCCGTCTATAGACAAGTCTGCTGGCCGTCTATAGACAGGTCTGCTGGCCGTCTATAGACAAGTCTGCTGGCCGTCTATAGTCAAGTCTGCTGGCCGTCTATAGACAAGTCTGCTGGCCGTCTATAGACAAGTCTGCTGGCCGTCTATAGACAACTCTGCCAATGGACAATCTACGGGGCGTCCTATTATCCTTTAACCGCAGGTGTCGATAGCTTGAACTGGATTTTAAAAAAAAAACATTTGGGATTACATTGCAAACGTTGTTCCCGATATACCGTTAAAGAGAGCGATTGTGTTGGCTGATAAAGCTCTGCTGCCTCGCTTCAACTCGGTGGACGCCTTGTGTCGTCCTTCAATGGCGTGGAGTGTCTTCCCTTAGTTGTGGTTGTCTTCCCCTGCTCTTCCATAACATTGTGGCTGTATCCCCTGGCTTCCCTTAACTCTTGTTGTCTTCTCTTGTCTGCTATGGTTGCCTACCCGTATCGGTTGTTGTTATCTCCCCTATCTATTGTGGTTGTTTCCCCCCCCCCCCCTACCTGTTGATTGTCTCCCCTCTAGCCAGCGATGGAAGGCGTCATGTGGTATTAAAGCCATTCACCGTCGCGGGTGACCTGTTTTCTTCAACACCACAACTCACCGAGATCACACCCCCCCCCCCGGCTTAACTAAATTTCACACTTGTTGCTTCCCTTATTTTGAGACAAAGCAACCCGCAGTCCATACTCAGTTTGATCCCCTAGAAGCCACAACACCCGCCCCCAGGACTACTATAAGATCGTAGGGTTACATTTCCAAAGTGTACACGTTAATTTTGGATTGACGTCAAGTGACACTACTGCCGTCTAGTTTGACCCTACGCTTTTCTGTTTAAAATACTTTCTTTAAGATGTTTTTGTACAATACTTGCCTACCATTATTGTATAGTGTTTATAAAGAAAGGTCCAGCAAACTCCACTAAAACCACAACACTTGACAAACTACTACAACATCTAGGCCAACACTGTCAATTATAGGATCAAGTGCTTTCCAATTTCAGATGTGTTTTCATTTAATGCTGCAGGGGGTCCATCTTCAAAACTGTAGTGTCTTTTGGGAGCTTTTGTGACAGAGAGAATCGTGAATGTGATACTGGAGTAGTCTGCCCGTGACTGGATGACTGGAGTAGTCTGCCCATGGCTAGGATATTGTGGCCGTGCCTATGTCTTTAGTCTGTGTCCCATGTATTCAGGTGTTTGCTCTCTCCATGCCCACATGTTAGATGCACGTGTTACTGAGCAGTGAGCACCTTGGTGACGCAGGTCCCCACCTGCGGCATGGAACAAGTTAAACAATGCCAGGCATCACTTAGTCACGTGTCAGCGAGATTTACGGTGTATGCACAGGTCCGGTCTAAACGGGCCGTCCATGTATAGATCCGGTCTAAACTGGCCGTCCATGCATAGGTCCGGTATAAACGGGCCGTCCATTCATAGGTCTGGTCTAAACTAGCCTTCCATTCATAGGTCCGGTATAAACTAGCCGTCCATTCATAGGTCCGGTCTAAACTGGCCGTCCATTCATAGGTCCGGTATAAACTGGCCGTCCATTCATAGGTCCGGTCTAAACTGGCCGTCCATTCATAGGTCCGATATAAACTGGCCGTCCATTCATAGGTCCGGTCTAAGCTGGCCGTCCATGTATAGGTCCTGTCTAAACTAGCCGTCCATGCATAGGTCCGGTCTAAACTGGCCGTCCATGTATAGGTCCGGTCTAAACTAGCCGTCCATGTATAGGTCCGGTCTAAGTTGACCGTCCATGTACGGGTACTTATCATACAACTTCTAGCTGGTGTTTGAAGACGGCGACATGCAGACAGTGATCAGATGAGCACACATTGTTTCCTCTCAACTCTACAACTAGCAGTAGATAGTATAAACACTGGGGGGGGGGGAGGGGGGGGGGTTGACACACCCTCTAATAGTGACCAATGCACTTTTCTATGAATAGATGGTATATAAAGGAGAGATGAACTGTAAACATCAACACACAGCCTTGTGAATCTCGCGGATGTAACACATACCTGCACACTTGAAAACATAAACAATGTAGCCTTCGTTTTGGGCGTGGCTCTTTACCTTGTAGCCATCGACAAAAGGGGACCGAATTAGAGTGCCATCCAACATCTCTGCTATGTATAGTCAGTTTTATGCCAGGGGACGTTAGAAACCTATCTGATTTATTTCTGCTGGGGACACAAAACATGGCCGTGACGACACAGCCAGCTAACGCCCTCGGCAGTTGATGTCTTGTTTCGCCTCGTTTGACGGGAACAGCTTATTTTACTCGCTCGTCGTGGTCTGGCATGTCCTTCAGTAGATGGTGTCATGTCCTGCACTAGATGGTGTCATGCCCTTCTGTAGATGGTGTCATGTCCTGCACTAGATGGTGTCATGTCCTGCACTAGATGGTGTCATGTCCTGCACTAGATGGTGTCATGCCCTTCTGTAGATGGTGTCATGTCCTGCACTAGATGGTGTCATGTCCTGCACTAGATGGTGTCATGTCCTGCACTAGATGGTGTCATGTCCTGCACTAGATGGTGTCATGTCCTGCACTAGATGGTGTCATGTCCTGCACTAGAGGGTGTCATGCCCTTCTGTAGATGGTGTCATGTCCTGCACTAGATGGTGTCATGTCCTGCACTAGATGGTGTCATGTCCTGCACTAGAGGGTGTCATGCCCTTCTGTAGATGGTGTCATGCCCTTCTGTAGATGGTGTCATGTCCTTCTGTAGATGGTGTCATGTCCTTCTGTAGATGGTGTCATGTCCTGCACTAGATGGTGTCATGCCCTTCTGTAGATGGTGTCATGTCCTGCACTAGATGGTGTCATGTCCTGCACTAGATGGTGTCATGTCCTGCACTAGAGGGTGTCATGCCCTTCTGTAGATGGTGTCATGTCCTGCACTAGATGGTGTCATGTCCTTCAGTAGATGGTGTCATGTCCTTCAGTAGATGGTGTCATGTCCTCTATTTGGTGGTGTCGTGTCATTCACTAGATGGTGTCATGTCCTGCACTACAGGGTGTCATGTCCTCTATTTGGTGGTGTCGTGTCCTAAACTAGATGGTGTCATGTCCTTCTCTAGATGGTGTCATTTCCTCTATTTGGTGTCATGTCCTGCACTAGAGGGTGTCATGTCCTCTATTTGGTGGTGTCGTGTCATTCACTAGATGGTGTCATGTCCTTCACTAAATAGTGTCATGTCCTTCTCTAGATGGTGTCATGTCCTTCTCTAGATGGTGTCATGTCCTTCTCTAGATGGTGTCATGTCCTTCATTAGATGGTGTCATGTCCTTCATTAGATGGTGTCGTGTCCTCTATATTGTGTCATGTCCTGTATTGATGGTGTCATGTCCTCTAATTGATGGCGTGATGTCCGTCCTCTACTGTATGGTATCATGTCCTCTATTTCATGGTATCGTCCTCTACACCCCCCCCCCCCCCCACACACACACCCACACACAACAAACACACACACCCACACAGTGTCCAACTTTCTACTACGTGCTCTAGAAAATGTGAAAGTCTGAATGGGCCGTGGTTGCCGAGTGGCCGATGTGTGAAGTAAATATGTCTGTCTTATCTCCAGTATAGGATTCTTGTCTCTGTTCTCACCCCCGACATTTGTCGCGCCACACGCCCTGTTTTTGTCCAACATTTGTCGCGCCCACGCCCTGTTTTTGTCCAACATTTGTCGCGCCCCACGCCCTGTTTTTGTCCAACATTTGTCGCGCCCCACGCCCTGTTTTTGTCCAACATTTGTCGCGCCCCACGCCCTGTTTTTGTCCAACATTTGTCGCGCCCTACGCCCTATTTTTGTCCAACATTTGTCGCGCCCTACGCCCTATTTTTGTCCAACATTTGTCGCGCCCCACGCCATGTTTTTGTCCAACATTTGTCGCGCCCCACGTCCTGTTTTTGTCCAACATTTGTCGCGCCCCACGCCCTGTTTTTGTCCAACATTTGTCGCGCCCCACGCCCTGTTTTTGTCCAACATTTGTCGCGCTGGGCATATGTGTACGTGTAATTATGCCAAGAGTATGTTACACGACCGTAAACTCCTAACTTCTCGGCTAGAGATAATCCGTGTGGCGATTATTACAAATGACCTCGGCTATTTGATGTGGATTATTTTGATACCAGCCATGTTTTCAGTGCGAGTGTACTCTCGCTGCTCTTTTGTAAGTGGTGATAGACTCGTGCTAGATAAAAGGCGCGGGGGTGGGGCAGTGCTGGATGGAGGTGGGGCAGTGCTGGATGGAGGTGGGGCAGTGCTGGGGTGGGGCAGTGCTGGATGGAGGTGGGGCAGTGCTGGATGGAGGTGGGGCAGTGCTGGATGAGGCTGGGCAGTGCTGGGGTGGGGGAGTGCTGGGGTGGGGTGGGGCAGTGCTGGGCTGGGGTGGGGTGGGGCAGTGCTGGGGTGGGGTGGGGCAGTGCTGGGCTGGGGTGGGGCAGTGCTGGGCTGGGGTGGGGCAGTGCTGGGGTGGGGTGGGGCAGTGCTTGGGTGGGGTGGGGCAGTGCTGGATGGGGGTGGGGCAGTGCTGGGGTGGGGTGGGGTGGTGCTGGGGTGGGGTGGGGCAGTGCTGGGGTGGGGCAGTGCTGGGGTGGGGTAGTGCTGGGGTGGGGTGGGGCAGTGCTGGATGGAGGTGGGGCAGTGCTGGGGTGGGGTGGGGCAGTGCTGGGGTGGGGTGGGGCAGTGCTGGGGTTCGTCTTGTGACACCAGCTGATGACATAAAAATGGCCGTCAACCACACAGCCAGGGGCAGATAATCGCTCACGTTACGGCCCTAGAGTGTTTACTTCTTGGGCGATAGTATTTATCTTCCCTTGGCCTTGTTTTCGGCATCGTAATCTGGCCAACGTCGCGTCGCAATCTGGCAAACGTCGCGTCACTAACGTAAGCCACACGGAGCAGTGAGTGATTTCCCCCACACCCAAGTTTAAATAGCCTCAAGTCTTGATGGAAGGGGAGTAACCACTTACAATAGTCTAACCAAAGGGAGACAATACAAATAGTACCCGCACCCCCGCGACCAACCGCGTTGACATATGGAAAGAGTGGTGATACTGTCATGTCACCATGTATCTTTCACCAGTGTATACGTTTACATACTTACATCACATACAATGATATATTGTACATACAGAGGTTTCAGTTTGTATGATGCGTGTATAAAATAATCCTGTGATAACGAGGTTCTGTTAATCACTGATTTAACTGACATTTTATAACTGACAAATTGGCTAATCAACAACGTGCATAGGCAAAACCCACACAACGACCGTCACACGTCGACTGTCACACAACGACCGTCACACAACGACCGTCACACAACGACCGTCACACCCACACAACGACCGTCACACAACGACCGTCACACAACGACCGTCACACAACGATGGTTACCCGTGCTACCTGCACATACAAACTGACCATAAGGCACTGGATGTTTCAAGAAACTGGCCACAGGGCAGTTAAACCAAACAATTCATGCCTGAAACATGAAAGAACTACCATTGGTCTTGCCAAATGTATTTACAGCATGGTGACCTTAAACCATATTTGTACGCATAAAACAAGCATAAAACAAGAATAAAACAAGCTTCAAACAATCATAAAACAAGCATAAAACTAGACTTGAAGGGACTCAGTGATCCGTATAACTTCAACTCATGATCAAATTAGAATTGGGAGGTACTTCACATTTTATGTTTTAAAGATCAATTGTCGGTGTCTGAAGGGGGGAAATAGTCATAATGTTTAAATAAATCGATTCTTTCTTCTAGATTTAATTTTTTCAAATCACAATCTTTATGAGGTTAGAACTTTTTTCTTTATGGCGTAGTTCAGTTTTTCACATCTAAGCACTAGTTGTTTTTCACCTTACATGCTATCTAGATCACCACCTGGACTTGACTTCAGAGTACCACACAACACCACATCGCCCCACAACACCACACAGCACTACACCGCCCCACACCACTACACCGCCCCACACCACTACACAGCACCACACACCGCCACACAGCACCACACCGCCCCACACCGCCACACCACCACACAGCACTACACCACCACACAGCACTACACCACCAGTCTACAGCACCACACCTCCAGTCTACAGCACCACAGCACCACACACCGCCACACAGCACCACACCGCCAGTCTACAGCACCACACAGCACCACACCACCAATCTACAGCACAACACTGCCACCAACAGATTTATGGGTTCCATTCTAGACTCCTAATCGCCTTACTTCAACCCGGCGAGTTTACTGTTGATCCACTTTATTTTCTGACGGATTAGAGTGGATTAAACAACTTGACACAAATCCCTTCTCCGCGATCGCCTATTGACAAAGGGCGAACATTGAAACACTGAGTAATCTGGTACTCAAAATTTTACCTGTAGTCTGACCTTGGCTTACCCAAATGTACCTGTAGTCTGACCTTGACTTACCCAAACGTACCTGTAGTCTGACCTTGGCTTACCCAAATGTACCTGTAGTTTGACCTTGGCTTACCCAAATGTACCTGTAGTCTGACCTTGGCTTACCCAAATGTACCTGTAGTCTGACCTTGGCTTACCCAAATGTACCTGTAGTCTGACCTTGGCTTACCCAAATGTACCTGTAGTCTGACCTTGGCTTACCCAAATGTACCTGTAGTTTGACCTTGGCTTACCCAAATGTACCTGTAGTCTGACCTTGGCTTACCCAAATGTACCTGTAGTTTGACCTTGGCTTACCCAAATGTACCTGTAGTCTGACCTTGGCTTACCCAAATGTACCTGTAGTCTGACCTTGGCCTACCCAAACGTACCTGTAGTCTGACCTTGGCTTACCCAAATGTACCTGTAGTCTGACCTTGGCTTACCCAAATGTACTTGTAGTCTGACCTTGGCCTACCCAAATGTACCTGTAGTCTGACCTTGGCCTACCCAAACGTACCTGTAGTCTGACCTTGGCTTACCCAAATGTACATGTAGTCTGACCTTGACTTACCCAAATGTACCTGTAGTCTGACCTTGGCTTACCCAAACGTACCTGTAGTCTGACCTTGGCCTACCCAAATGTACCTGTAGTCTGACCTTGGCTTACCCAAATGTACCTCTAGTCTGACCTTGGCTTACCCAAATGTACCCTTAACCTGACCTTGAAACAGGTACTCATCTGACTGTTAAACAGCATGACTTGATGTTAGCCAGCGTGACGTAGTGAATGGACGCATGTGACCAACACTACCAAACCCAGGATGTTGCTAGCTAACCCATGAACACCCGCCTTGACCCCTGACCTTTCCCTCTGTGTTTTGGTTTGTGTACCCGACTCGAGAACATAATTTCCCCCCTTGGATCTCACGAACAAGGTCATACAGCATACGGACACCACGTGACATGCATTAGGCGAAGGTCAAGTATCCATACAACATAATACACGGTTATACCCTGACAAAACTGACCAACTGTTTGTCAAATATTACTTTAAAACCGTCAGTTATATCTAGAAAACACTTGTTTCAAGACATGTATATGACCAGCACGTAAATGTAATGTAATGTCTTTATTGTAGCTGTCTTTAAATAAAATTAAAATATTGAATAGACCGAGAGGACTAGATTAAATGAGCCACAATGAGGCATCTTTGAGACACAATGAGCCACATGGAGCCACAATGAGCCACAATGACTAGCTCTGCAGCGTCCACAGCCTTGCCCCCCCCCCCATCACACGGTATGGGGGCGTTGTGGGGTACGCCCTAACTCACCGAGTTCCTGGCCAGCTTGTACAAGTACGCGATGCTTCAGACACGGCGTACAGCGTCCCCGCTCTCGTCTGCTGAGGTTATCTTAACACGACTCAAACATTTTTACACTAACAAAAATTCGAATTTTTTTTTCTTAGCTCAAAAAATTCATCATAAATACAAAAAAAGAATTCGTTTAAGTGAGCCGAGATTTTAAAATAGCAATGTCTGTTGATGTAACAGCGGGGAACTCAGAAATCAAAAGGGTGTACATGGCAATTAGCGCTGCTGATAAGTACTGTATTCTTTTACAAAAATAGTAACGTTCCCCTTTCGGACCTGGCGATGGTGCAGATGAAGTAGAGTGAAGCTGTTTCTGCTTCGCTGGTATTTGTCCTGACTTGGTAGCCATCTCCTGCAAACTTTGGTAGCTGTCCTGATTTGGTAGCCCTCTCCTGCTAGCTTTGGTAGCTGTCCTGATTTGGTAGCCCTCTCCTGCTAGCTTTGGTAGCTGTCCTGATTTGGTAGCCATCTGCTGCTAGCTTTGGTAGCTGTCCTGACTTGGTAGCCATCTCCTGCAAACTTTGGTAGCTGTCCTGATTTGGTAGCCATCTGCTGCTAGCTTTGGTAGCTGTCCTGATTTGGTAGCCATCTGCTGCTAGCTTTGGTAGCTGTCCTGATTTGGTAGCCCTCTCCTGCTAGCTTTGGTAGCTGTCCTGACTTGGTAGCCATCTGCTGCTAGCTTTGGTAGCTGTCCTGACTTGGTAGCCATCTGCTGCTAGCTTTGGTAGCTGTCCTGATTTGGTAGCCATCTGCTGCTAGCTTTGGTAGCTGTCCTGATTTGGTAGCCATCTGCTGCTAGCTTTGGTAGCTGTCCTGATTTGGTAGCCCTCTCCTGCTAGCTTTGGTAGCTGTCCTGACTTGGTAGCCATCTGCTGCTAGCTTTGGTAGCTGTCCTGACTTGGTAGCCATCTGCTGCTTGCTTTGGTAGCTGTCCTGATTTGGTAGCCATCTGCTGCTAGCTTTGGTAGCTGTCCTGACTTGGTAGCCATCTGCTGCTAGCTTTGGTAGCTGTCCTGATTTGGTAGCCATCTGCTGCTAGCTTTGGTAGCTGTCCTGACTTGGTAGCCATCTCCTGCTAGCTTTGGTAGCTGTCCTGACTTGGTAGCCATCTGCTGCTAGCTTTGGTAGCTGTCCTGATTTGGTAGCCATCTGCTGCTAGCTTTGGTAGCTGTCCTGACTTGGTAGCCATCTCCTGCTCGCTTTGGTAGCTGTCCTGACTTGGTAGCCATCTCCTGCTCGCTTTGGTAGCTGTCCTGTGACGTCTTGACGGAGCTGATGGCCATTTTCTTTTAGTTCGTTGATGTCTGTTGTCTTCATATTTCACTGCCTCTAGTGCCATATGCCTTCATCACCAAAATAGCCTTCATCACCAAAGTAGCTTTCAGATTTGCTGCCCTCAGCAAATGTAGACACGCAGGTGGTCGCTGAAAAAATGTTTGCTTGTTTCAATTTTTTATATTCCCTCATGTAGGTTTCCATTCATTCATGCCGCGGAGCAAACGTCTCACTTTAAAGGGAAAACAACACAAAAAACTTTACACACTTGAAAAAATGTGGGATTTCCGAGCGTCTTTAAGACATGGCTTTCTCCATCATGCCACGGTCGGTTTGTCTCTGGTGGGGTACAGCTGGAGGTCCCTGGTGGGGTAAGGCTAGAGGTCCCTGGTGGGGTACAGCTGGAGGTCTCTGGTGGGGTACAGCTGGAGGTCTCTGGTGGGGTACAGCTGGAGGTCCCTGGTGGGGTACAGCTGGAGGTCCCTGGTGGGGTACAGCTGGAGGTCCCTGGTGGGGTACAGCTGGAGGTCTCTGGTGGGGTACAGCTGGAGGTCTCTGGTGGGGTACAGCTGGAGGTCCCTGGTGGGGTACAGCTGGAGGTCTCTGGTGGGGTACAGCTGGAGGTCTCTGGTGGGGTACAGCTGGAGGTCTCTGGTGGGGTACAGCTGGAGGTCCCTGGTGGGGTAAGGCTAGAGGTCCCTTCTGGGGTACAGCTGGAGGTCCCTGGTGGGGTACAGCTAGAGGTCTCTGGTGGGGTACAGCTGGAGGTCCCTGGTGGGGTACAGCTGGAGGTCTCTGGTGGGGTACAGCTGGAGGTCCCTGGTGGGGTACAGCTAGAGGTCTCTGGTGGGGTACAGCTGGAGGTCTCTGGTGGGGTACAGCTGGAGGTCCCTGGTGGGGTACAGCTAGAGGTCTCTGGTGGGGTACAGCTGGAGGTCTCTGGTGGGGTAAGGCTAGAGGTCCCTTCTGGGGTACAGCTGGAGGTCCCTGGTGGGGTAAGGCTAGAGGTCCCTTCTGGGGTACAGCTGGAGGTCCCTGGTGGGGTACAGCTGGAGGTCCCTGGTGGGGTACAGCTAGAGGTCTCTGGTGGGGTACAGCTGGAGGTCCCTGGTGGGGTACAGCTAGAGGTCTCTGGTGGGGTACAGCTGGAGGTCCCTGGTGGGGTACAGCTGGAGGTCCCTGGTGGGGTACAGCTAGAGGTCTCTGGTGGGGTACAGCTGGAGGTCTCTGGTGGGGTACAGCTGGAGGTCCCTGGTGGGGTAAGGCTAGAGGTCCCTTCTGGGGTACAGCTGGAGGTCTCTGGTGGGGTACAGCTGGAGGTCTCTGGTGGGGTAAGGCTAGAGGTCCCTTCTGGGGTACAGCTGGAGGTCCCTGGTGGGGTAAGGCTAGAGGTCCCTTCTGGGGTACAGCTGGAGGTCCCTGGTGGGGTACAGCTGGAGGTCTCTGGTGGGGTAAGGCTAGAGGTCCCTTCTGGGGTACGGCTGGAGGTCCCTTGTCCGTGGTTGTCACATTCGTGAAACGTTATAGGCCCTTGTTGTCAAATGAAAAGATCTCTACATAGTAGAAGATATTCACTAGATTGTGAGCGATACTTTGAAAATCACATTGCTGAGTTTGGCTTCTTGATTTGGTTATATATTGTAGCCTGCTAATATGCAGTCAATACAGTTCACCTTAACGCCTTAGGCCCTAATTTGTCTTTGTTTATAAAGCACCACACGACTGTGCACTGCGTCAAGGCGTTTACGTCATGCGCAACTGCACTTCGTCATCAGTATCTGAGCTCACGTCATGGCTGTAGCGACTGCGTGTCTGAGCGGGTTGACAGGATCAAGATGTTCCTGCTGGGCGTCAGAGTCGAGTTATCTGCCCCACCATGTCGTATAGAGACACGGTCAATATCTGGCGTCAGAGTCGAGTTATCTGCCCCACCATGTCGCACAGACGCACGGTCAATATCTGGCGTCAGAGTCGAGTTATCTGCCCCACCATGTCGCACAGACTCACGGTCAATATCTGGCGTCACTGTCGAGTTATCTGCCCCACCATGTCGCACAGACTCACGGTCAATATCTGGCGTCAGAGTCGAGTTATCTGCCCCACCATGTCGCACAGACGCACGGTCAATATCTGGCGTCAGAGTCGAGTTATCTGCCCCACCATGTCGCCTAGACGCACGGTCAATATCTGGCGTCAGAGTCGAGTTATCTGCCCCACCATGTCGCCTAGAGACACGGTCAATATCTGGCGTCAGAGTCGAGTTATCTGCCCCACCATGTCGCACTGACGAACGGTCAATATCTGGCGTCAGAGTCGAGTTATCTGCCCCACCATGTCGCACAGACGCACGGTCAATATCTGGCGTCAGAGTCGAGTTATCTGCCCCACCATGTCGCACAGACGCACGGTCAATATCTGGCGTCAGAGTCGAGTTATCTGCCCCACCATGTCGCCTAAACGCACGGTCAATATCTGGCGTCAGAGTCGAGTTATCTGCCCCACCATGTCGCCTAGAGACACGGTCAATATCTGGCGTCAGAGTCGAGTTATCTGCCCCACCATGTCGCACAGACGCACGGTCAATATCTGGCGTCAGAGTCGAGTTATCTGCCCCACCATGTCGCACTGACGAACGGTCAATATCTGGCGTCAGGCCACAGTCGATAGTCTGTCCTTGGTTCAATTCTCCTTATCACCCCGTGACACCAGCCACCCCATGACATCATCCACCCATATTATTAGAGTGCATCATTACCAACCCGCAAATCTCTAGTTTTGTATACGAGTTCGAGTTCTAACCGTAACCCAATTCTGGCGGGTACCTGATTGGAGTCAAGAAAGTAACAGCGGCTGGACACATGCTGACCACACAAGCGCTACGTACCGAGGTTAGGGCGAAAGATCAACTCTACTTCATCTTCCTCGTGAACCTTGAAAAAGTGCTTTTTTTTTACATATTTTTTACCTTTCTGCCGTGAAGATTTTCCGAGCCACAAAAAAAGTGCACGAATTCCAGGCTTCACCACCGAGAAAAGTTGCACAAGTTTGCATCAACTTGTAAGCCTATCTAAACAAATCATCGCCTTTTACCCCTACTTAAAAACGTCCTTACCTTTTTATATTCCTAGCCTGTGGCGATGTTCGTGTTGGGAACAATCGCGTCTTTTTTTTACATCACCGGATCTTCCCGATGTATATTTTTAGCTTTTTGTTATTACGTTACCGATTAGCGTGTTGTGTAGAGAGTGCTAGCTCAGGTAATAGTGCGTCATGTGGACCCAAAGGTGTCTGCTCAACATTTCTGTTTGCTGCTCAAATAGGTGTTAGTATGGCCACCCCGGCCACGCCCTTTCTTGGCAGTTTAAAAAAGTATTCCCCCCCCCCACCGTGCTCTCACAGCTGAAACTACATCTTGTTCGCGACCAACACGTGCATTGCACGTGGCGCGTGTTTACAACTAAGAAATGTTGTTGTTGTGTATTTATAGCTTGATTTATTTGACTGCACGCCCCTGGTTTAGTTTTTGGGCCAGAATTGACGTTAAGACAATCTTCTGTCACTCTGGTTAATCACCTCACTTTCTAATTAGCTCCTGTCGTTATTTGCCCCCAATGTGCACATCCCAAGTGTACCTCTGAGCGAATCCTCAGGGCCTTTCACACCGATGACGTGCGTGTTTCCTGACCCAAACCTGAACCCACAGATCTCCTGAATATCTAAGCGTCTTTACACAACCAATACCATTTGCATTACACGATACACTTGCGTCTTGTAACTTGTGAAAACGGTTTATAATGAACAGATGGAAGTTTAAATTAAAAAAAAATATTCCCCCCCCCCCCCCCCCCCCAAAAAAAAAAGGAAATAAAATTCGTCTCGTGTAGTTTTAAAATTGCTCTTGGAGAAAAAATCTAGTATTGACTGGAATTTAAAATATTTTTTCTCTAAAATGTTTCCGTGTTGACAGTTTGTACACTTTAACTTGATCGTATAGCTGGGCCCCAGCTGCTGGGGCATACAATTTCTGGTAGCTGTTGTCTTTGAGAGATCTAAATAAAGTGAGAGCCAATGACACAGAAAGAGCATAACTATTGACATGACCTCCACATAACTTTAGAACCCCTGGCACAGAACGTGAGCACTGTAACAGACAGCTGACACGACCCCACGGTCCTTATAACTTTAGAACCCCTGGCACAGAGCGTGAGTACTGTAACAGACAGCTGACACGACCCCCGGTCCTTACAACTTTAGAACCCCTGGCACAGAACGTTAGCACTGTAACAGCTGACACGACCCCCGGTCCTTATAACTTTAGAACCCCTGGCACAGAACGTGAGCACTGTAACAGCTGACACGACCCCCGGTCCTTATAACTTTAGAACCCCTGGAACAGAACGTGAGTACTGTAACAGACAGCTGACACGACCCCGGTCCTTATAACTTTCGAACCCCTGGCACAGAACGTGAGCACTGTAACAGCTGACACGAACCCTGGTCCTTATAACTTTAGAACCCCTGGCACAGAACGTGAGTACTGTAACAGCTGGCACGACCCCCGGTCCTTATAACTTTAGAACCCCTGGCACAGAACGTGAGTACTGTAACAGCTGACACGACCCCCGGTCCTTATAACTTTAGAACCCCTGGCACAGAACGTGAGCACTGTAACAGACAGCTGACACGACCCCTGGTCCTTATAACTTTAGAACCCCTGGCACAGAACGTGAGTACTGTAACAGACAGCTGAGCTATTTCGACCACGCCCGCCTGTGTGCGCATCTTGACCTATCTCCCGCCGTACGGCGAGTCAAAAATGTGCCGCTTCACCGTTTCTAACCTGTTTATGTCCTGCTGTTTACAGCCGCCTCATCCCGCCTCCCTGCCTGCCTGCACTCTGGCCCTGATTGTTTGAAGGGTTTTTAAATGGTGGCCAGTAGTTAATGGTGGATGGGGTGGGGTAGGTTTGTTGAGGTGGGGTTTGGTGGGGTGGGGTTTGGTGGGGTGGGGTTTGGTGGGGTGGGGTTTGGTGGGGTGGGGTTTGGTGGGGTGGGGTTTGGTGGGGTTTGGTGAGGTGTGTTTGGTGAGGTAGGGTAGGGTTTGGTGAGTTGGGGTTTGGTGAGAAGGGTTGGGGTACTTTTGTTCTGTTGGTAACGGGGGTCTCTTATGTACTCTCTTAACTAAAATAAAATGTAAACTGGCCACGTTCAATGTGTGCTCTTGTGGGTTGTTGTGCCTTGTGTGACGCTAGTTTGGTGTATAATGGCGTGACACTAGGTTGGTGTGTAATGGCGTGACACTAGGTTGGTGTATAATGGCGTGACACTAGGTTGGTGTATAATGGCGTGACACTAGGTTGGTGTGTAATGGCGTGAAACTATGTACTAGGTTGGCGTGTAATGGCGTGAAACTAGGTACTAGGTTGGTGTGTATTGGCGTGACACTAGGTTGGTGTGTAATGGCGTGACACTAGGTACTAGGTTGGCGTGTAATGGCGTGACACTAGGTTGGTGTGTAATGGCGTGAAACTAGGTACTAGGTTGGCGTGTAATGGCGTGAAACTAGGTACTAGGTTGGTGTGTATTGGCGTGACACTAGGTCGGCGTGTAATGGCGTGACACTAGGTTGGTGTATAATGGCGTGACACTAGATTGGTGTATAATGGCGTGACACTAGGTTGGTGTATAATGGCGTGACACTAGGTTGGTGTATAATGGCGTGACACTAGCTTGGCATGACACTAGGTTGGCGTGTAATGGCGTGACACTAGGTTGGTGTATAATGGCGTGACACTAGGTTGGTGTATAATGACGTGACACTAGGTTGGTGTGTAATGGCGTGATACTAGGTTGGTGTGTAATGGCGTGACACTAGGTTGGCGTGACACTAGGTCGGCGTGTAATGGCGTGACACTAGGTACTATGTTGGTGTGTAATGGCGTGACACTAGGTTGGTGTGTAATGGCGTGACACTTGGTTGGTGTATAATGGCGTGACACTAGGTTGGCGTGACACTAGGTCGGCGTGTAATGGCGTGACACTATGTACTAGGTTGGTGTATAATGACGTGACACTAGGTTGGCGTGTAATGGCGTGACACTAGGTTGGTGTGTAATGGCGTGACACTAGGTTGGCGTGTAATGGCGTGACACTAGGTTGGTGTGTAATGGCGTGACACTAGGTTGGCGTGTAATGGCGTGACACTAGGTTGGTGTGTAATGACATGACACTAGGTTGGTGTGTAATGGCGTGACACTAGGTTGGTGTGTAATGGCGTGACACTAGGTTGGTGTGTAATGGCGTGACACTAGGTTGGCGTGTAATGGCGTGACACTAGGTTGGTGTGTAATGACATGACACTAGGTTGGTGTGTAATGGCGTGACACTAGGTTGGTGTGTAATGGCGTGACACTAGGTTGGGTGTAATAAAGTTTGGTCATCTAATGCATAAGAATATTACGCGGGGTAAAAAGTCACATATAGATAGAAAAAATTCTAATAACGCTTTCAATGACAACATGTTTAACTGGGCGATTGGTTTCCTGTAGCCACGCCCATATTCGTACAGATGGCAGTAAACTCTAGTCCAACTCTCAATATGTTTAGTTTATAGCCATTTCTGTTTTGGAGAGTTAGGGTTTGGCTTAAAGTTGATAATGTCAAATATGAAGTTTTGTAGGGTTAGGGTTGGAGTTGATATAGTCAGATAAGAAGTAGCTTTTGTTTTGTGGGGTCAGGTGTAGGGTTAGAGATGATGTGATGGCATGTAAAGCTGTTGTGTGCGAACTGTGATTCTGAACAAAACTGTGTGAGCCATCAATCGTGGATACCTAGCCCCAAGTAATCACCCCCCCCCCCTTTCTCCTCAACACGATGCATAGTGTTTATTTGTTTGCCCGTCCCCGCTCTGTTTGAAGTCATCTCAATCACAACAACCGGAGATAGAAAATAAAACAAGACATTGGGAAAACCCGAACACGCAAAGGGCAAATATTAAAGAACCGTAACTCTTTTTTAAAGAACCGTAACTCCTTTTTAAATGCTAAAGATTTCTGAGATAATCCGAAACTGCAATAGTGATGTTTTATTAACCTACTCTATTTAATATATGTAGAGTTGATAATTGTCCTAAATTATGTTAAACTAAGAAGAGATCTTGGAAGACAATTTCTAAAAATCGCTGTTGATAAAAATCACGCTATCTCTAGAGCGTATAATTGAGGTAACGGCGTTAATTTGTGTCGGTACGTGACAGATGTTTAGTGTGGATGGCCAATAGTGGGTGTGGTCCAACGGTCGAATTCAAGATGTTACTGTGTGGGGGAGGGGCAAGTCTAGGGGGCATCCTGAGGGCGAAATACTTCGCTGGAGTTGTCACACCCCAGTTAGGGTTGTCACATCCCAGATAGGGTTGTCATATCCATCTAGGGTTGTCATATCCCAGCTAGGGTTGTCAAATCCCAGCTAGGGTTGTCCCTCACCAGCTAGGGTCGTTGTCACATCCCAGTTAGGGTTGTCACATCCTAGCTAGGGTTGCCACATCCTAGCTAGGGTTGTTGTCACATCCCAGCTAGGCTTGTTGTCACATTCCAACTAGGGTTGTTGTCACATCCTAGCTAGGGTTTTCATATCCCAGTTAGGGTTGTCACATCCCAGCTAGGGTTGTCACATCCTAGCGAGGGTTGTTGTCACATCCCAGCTAGGCTTGTTGTCACATTCCAACTAGGGTTGTTGTCACATCCTAGCTAGGGTTTTCATATCCCAGTTAGGGTTGTCACATCCCAGCTAGGGTTGTCACATCCTAGCTAGGGTTGTTGTCACATTCCAACTAGGGCTGTTGTCACATCCCAGCTAGGGTTTTCATATCCCAGCTAGGGTTGTCATATCCCAGCTAGGGTTGTCATATCCCAGATAGGGTTGTAGTCACATCCCAGTTGTCACATCCCAGATAGGGTTGTCATATCCCAGCTAGGGTTGTCACATCCTAGCTAGGGTTGTTGTCACATCCCAGCTAGGCTTGTTGTCACATTCCAACTAGGGTTGTTGTCACATCCCAGCTAGGGTTTTCATATCCCAACTAGGGTTGTCATAAGCTAGGGTTGTCATATCCCAGATAGGGTTGTAGTCACATCCCAGTTGTCACATCCCAGATAGGGTTGTCATATCCCAGCTAGGGTTGTCACATCCTAGCTAGGGTTGTTGTCACATCCCAGCTAGGGTTTTCATATCCCAACTAGGGTTGTCATATCCCAGCTAGGGTTGTCATATCCCAGATAGGGTTGTAGTCACATCCCAGTTGTCACATCCCAGAGAGGGTTGTCATATCCCAGCTAGGGTTGTCATATCCATCTAGGGTTGTTGTCATATCCCAGCTAGGGTTGTTGTCATATCCCAGCTAGGGTTGTTGTCACATCCCAGTTAGGGTTGTCATATCCCAGCTAGGGTTGTCATATCCCAGCTAGGGTTGTCATATCCCAGCTAGGGTTGTTGTCACATCCCAGCTAGGGTTGTCATATCCCAGCTAGGGTTTGTCATATCCCAGCTAGGGTTGTCATATCCCAGCTAGGGCTGTTGTCACATCCCAACTAGGGTTGTTGTCACATCCCAGCTAGGGTTGTTGTCATATCCCAGCTAGGGTTGTCACATTACACTTTATAGCTGTAACTTATAATGTAACTTAGGTGGGGTGGGGGTTACATTCATTAAAATTTTAAATGCAATTATTGATGAAAAGATAATTTGATTCTAGTGTGCAATCCAGTGCGACCATTAATCAGTGTAATTGTTAGTGTGCAGTCAGTGTAAACTAGGCCTACACACTTAATACCGACAGCTAGTTGATTCGCCCCCCCCCCCCCCCGCTCAGCTTTCTCCAGTGCACACACACAGCTGACGTCATTGCGGCGATGGGCGTGGCTGGACTAGCCTTATCTCTACTAAATAACAGTACCATCGTCTGTACAATCTCTACTAAATAACAGTACCATCGTCTGTACAATAACAGTACCATCGTCTGTACAATCTCTACTAAATAACAGTCAGTACCATCGTCTGTACAATCTCTACCAAATAACAGTACCATCGTCTGTGCAATAACAGCACCATCGTCTGTAAATATCGCATCCCCCCCCTACTATAGCTATAACATAGCATCTCCCTCTACTGTAGCTACATTATCGCAGGCCTCCCTAGGACCCTATTTGCCTGCATTCACCCCCCCCCCCCCTCCCACCTCCGTACAGTCTGACTTACACTTGGAGATGAGAGGCGAGTTACTTGTTTTGTCTTACCTTTTACTTTTTAACACTTCTAGGCGTAGTCCTAGTTAATTAAAAAAAACCGAAACGGACATAGACTGGGAAAGTTGTTTAATTTATTCTTTACCGACTTAAAGAAAACACGTCTGAAATGTCGGTGGCATGGTCAGTGTTGGCAGACGACAAAATGTGGGTGTGGCTGGTGAAGTTTGACGTTTGTTCATGAACCTGCTCCGTACATCATAAGCCAGTTGGTGTCCTGCTCCGTACATCATAAGCCAGTTGGTGTCCTGCTCCGTACATCATATGCCAGTTGGTGTTTTTAAAAGAAGTTTCATGGAATTTGCGCTGCACGCTGCTAGTTTACTAATTACTTGTACAAACTACATTTCCGTTCATTTTTTAAGTCAATGATGTCTTCGGTTTAGAGTTTCTTTCAAGCACACCCCGGGACGAAATAGATATGTAATTTATTTTAAAATTGTATACTTGAACCAGTGCTCCCCCCCTTCTGAAAGAAACCCTGCTGACAATCATAAGCTACTGATATTTTTCCTGTCTTAAGTTTGCGATACTTCCGTCACCTGCCTATATAGTGTCACCCCCCCCCCCCCCACACACACACCCACATTGTAACGCTTGTGTTATTGTTTTATTAATTAAAATACGTTTGGAGAAGCCACTGTCAGAACTGTTCCCAAGGTCACGGCTGCTTTTTAAAAGGTCTACCAATGACCCAAAACATGCATGATGACCCAAAACATTCATGCACCAATGCGTCACATCCCACTTTTACTTCCGCAAATAAAAATAAATAAATAAGGGAGTTAACCTTTTCATATTTTAAAGCACTTCAACTATCGAAAAGGTTGACCTCCCTTTGGTGCAGCGTCCTTGAAGCACAAAAGATTGCTGCTTGCACTAATAAAATTGGAAAGGAAGTGTGGGAGCGTAGATAAGCTTTTGTATAATTTACAGACTACCTGCAATGGAAACTAGTTTTATATCTGGACACAACCTAAGGGCTTTCTGGAACTTTGTAAATTTGTAATGGTGGATGTCATGTGACTAGATGTCATGTGATGTCTGCCAACCGGTAGATCTAAAGTATTCTCAAGTAAATAGTTTAATAGGGGTGGTAATCTAAAATTCTAAAAATCTAGTCTAAATGTTGTCTTAGACTCTAACTCTAGTCTAGATCTAGATAAAATATTAAAAATCAAAATGATCTAGATTCTATCATTCTAGCTGCTAAATCTAGATTCCATTTCATTTGATAATCATTTACTTTGCTTATTGAAATGTAGGCCTATAGTCTACTATATATACTATATATAGGTCTAGTAGTACTATTAAATTAAATTAAAATCACACCTAACACTGCACAACAGTGAGTAAGCCTACTTTTAACTTTAAGTATTAAGTAAGGGTACTTTAAAAAATACAGTTGGCCAATATTCCCATCATTCAATTTTTGGCTTGCGACAATAATGATCTAGTCCAGATCAAGAATCTAGATCTATCTCTAGAGTATAGAAAGATCTGTATTATTCTAGAATAGATATGCCATGCCGACATGTTTAGAAGTAAAAAGCAGTAGCACTACATTTTAAAAAAATTATTGTTACTAGAATCTATGTAAATTTAAGAGGTTATGAACTATGCATCATAACCTTGACCTCCAGACTTTGTATATCTCCAAGCTATAGTTGCTCACTAGAGTTTCTTCCAGGCATCTCTTTGGCAAATGTATGTGACAAATGCCCACTGTCCCCACGCTATAATTATATGTGACCTATGCTAATATCTAATTATCTTTGTCCAACCTTTCAGGTAAATAACAATGGTGTGGTTTCGTTCAAGAAGGAGCTTGTTGATTTCAAACCTTTGAGGTTTCCTCTGGAAGATGAGACGCCCCTTATTGCTCCCTTCTGGGCTGATGTTGACATCTCTCCTGATGGAGACAATGGCACTGTTTGGTATAGGGAGTCCAAGGATCCAGAAATTTTAGCCAAGGTAAGTTGCAACATAACAAAACATTTTTACCTGGCTATTTACATCAACTTATTTAACTGAAGCAAGATATTTTTTAAAAACTACAACTATTTATAAATAACAAATTAAAGTTAATAAAAAGTCTAGTGACAATTTAAGCGCAATTTCCTTAATTAATTTTTTGTGACCGAACGAAAGGATATTTTTGAAAACCTTTTTCGGCAATATTGTACTAAATTATGGCAGGAATCAATTGGTAAATGTTTCAAGTCGCTAAGTGGTCTGGTTGCCGAGATATGGGCCAAAAACTGCATTTTTTTCGAGGTTTTTTGGCTTTTACGGGAAATCCAGGAAGGAATTCCGGGAATTTTTTTGGCCCACAATCATCCTCGGAACTTGCTTAACATATTTGCTTTTGGAACTAGTCCTCGATATTGCTTCATTGAGGAGGAGATACGACTTAAAGCTACGGACACACATCCATCCATCACCAGAAATGACGAGTTAATAATCGCAATTGTCCAGTATGGAAATTGCGCTAAAAAATAATTATAGCTCTGTTACAATTTATTTAAAGTTGAATTAACTTACTATAAAATAATTGTAATACTAAAGTATTTGCTGTCTGAGGCAGTTGAGAAAGTGCAGAACTCTTCAGTTTTCTCTGGGAGATAAAGTTTAAAAAAAAAAAGGTTCCCGGAGATACAATGTTTAAATTAACTTTAAAGTAGTCAACGGCTAGTTTCTTTCTTGTACTAGTTAGCAGCCCATCATGTTAGTTCCTGGCAAACATGCAGATATGTGAGGCACACATCACAAGCTTTCTAATTGATTTTAGTTTTCACTGACTTGTTACAATGGTCTTATCATTCAGTGACATTAAACTAACCAGAAACTTTGTATCATTCAGTGACTTTAACCAGAAACTTTGTATCATTCAGTGACTTTGACCAGAAACTTTATATCATTCAGTGACATTAAACTATCCAGAAACTTTGTATCATTCAGTGACTTTAACCAGAAACTTTGTATCATTCAGTGACATTAAACTAACCAGAAACTTTATATCATTCAGTGACTTTAACCAGAAACTTTATATCATTCAGTGACATTAAACTAACTAGAAACTTTATATCATTCAGTGACTTTAACCAGAAACTTTATATCATTCAGTGACATTAAACTAACTAGAAACTTTATATCATTCAGTGACTTTAACCAGAAACTTTATATCATTCAGTGACATTAAACTAACTAGAAACTTTATATCATTCAGTGACTTTAACCAGAAACTTTATATCATTCAGTGACATTAAACTAACTAGAAACTTTATAACATTCAGTGACTTTAACCAGAAACTTTATATCATTCAGTGACATTAAACTAACTAGAAACTTTATATCATTCAGTGACTTTAACCAGAAACTTTATATCATTCAGTGACATTAAACTAACTAGAAACTTTATATCATTCAGTGACTTTAACCAGAAACTTTATATCATTCAGTGACATTAAACTAACTAGAAACTTTATATCATTCAGTGACTTTAACCAGAAACTTTATATCATTCAGTGACATTAAACTAACTAGAAACTTTATAACATTCAGTGACTTTAACCAGAAACTTTGTATCATTCAGTGACATTAAACTAACTAGAAACTTTATATCATTCAGTGACTTTAACCAGAAACTTTATATCATTCAGTGACATTAAACTAACTAGAAACTTTATAACATTCAGTGACTTTAACCAGAAACTTTGTATCATTCAGTGACATTAAACTAACTAGAAACTTTATATCATTCAGTGACTTTAACCAGAAACTTTATATCATTCAGTGACATTAAACTAACCAGAAACTTTATATCATTCAGTGACTTTAACCAGAAACTTTATATCATTCAGTGACATTAAACTAACTAGAAACTTTATATCATTCAGTGACTTTAACCAGAAACTTTATATCATTCAGTGACATTAAACTAACTAGAAACTTTATAACATTCAGTGACTTTAACCAGAAACTTTGTATCATTCAGTGACATTAAACTAACTAGAAACTTTATATCATTCAGTGACTTTAACCAGAAACTTTATATCATTCAGTGACATTAAACTAACTAGAAACTTTATAACATTCAGTGACTTTAACCAGAAACTTTGTATCATTCAGTGACATTAAACTAACTAGAAACTTTATATCATTCAGTGACTTTAACCAGAAACTTTATATCATTCAGTGACATTAAACTAACCAGAAACTTTATATCATTCAGTGACTTTAACCAGAAACTTTATATCATTCAGTGACATTAAACTAACTAGAAACTTTATAACATTCAGTGACTTTAACCAGAAACTTTATATCATTCAGTGACATTAAACTAACTAGAAACTTTATATCATTCAGTGACTTTAACCAGAAACTTTATATCATTCAGTGACATTAAACTAACTAGAAACTTTATATCATTCAGTGACTTTAACCAGAAACTTTATATCATTCAGTGACATTAAACTAACTAGAAACTTTATATCATTCAGTGACTTTAACCAGAAACTTTATATCATTCAGTGACATTAAACTAACTAGAAACTTTATAACATTCAGTGACTTTAACCAGAAACTTTGTATCATTCAGTGACATTAAACTAACTAGAAACTTTATATCATTCAGTGACTTTAACCAGAAACTTTATATCATTCAGTGACATTAAACTAACTAGAAACTTTATAACATTCAGTGACTTTAACCAGAAACTTTGTATCATTCAGTGACATTAAACTAACTAGAAACTTTATATCATTCAGTGACTTTAACCAGAAACTTTATATCATTCAGTGACATTAAACTAACCAGAAACTTTATATCATTCAGTGACTTTAACCAGAAACTTTATATCATTCAGTGACATTAAACTAACTAGAAACTTTATATCATTCAGTGACTTTAACCAGAAACTTTATATCATTCAGTGACATTAAACTAACTAGAAACTTTATAACATTCAGTGACTTTAACCAGAAACTTTGTATCATTCAGTGACATTAAACTAACTAGAAACTTTATATCATTCAGTGACTTTAACCAGAAACTTTATATCATTCAGTGACATTAAACTAACTAGAAACTTTATAACATTCAGTGACTTTAACCAGAAACTTTGTATCATTCAGTGACATTAAACTAACTAGAAACTTTATATCATTCAGTGACTTTAACCAGAAACTTTATATCATTCAGTGACATTAAACTAACCAGAAACTTTATATCATTCAGTGACTTTAACCAGAAACTTTATATCATTCAGTGACATTAAACTAACTAGAAACTTTATATCATTCAGTGACTTTAACCAGAAACTTTATATCATTCAGTGACATTAAACTAACTAGAAACTTTATAACATTCAGTGACTTTAACCAGAAACTTTGTATCATTCAGTGACATTAAACTAACTAGAAACTTTATATCATTCAGTGACTTTAACCAGAAACTTTATATCATTCAGTGACATTAAACTAACCAGAAACTTTATATCATTCAGTGACTTTAACCAGAAACTTTATATCATTCAGTGACATTAAACTAACTAGAAACTTTATATCATTCAGTGACTTTAACCAGAAACTTTATATCATTCAGTGACATTAAACTAACTAGAAACTTTATAACATTCAGTGACTTTAACCAGAAACTTTGTATCATTCAGTGACATTAAACTAACTAGAAACTTTATAACATTCAGTGACTTTAACCAGAAACTTTGTATCATTCAGTGACATTAAACTAACTAGAAACTTTATATCATTCAGTGACTTTAACCAGAAACTTTATATCATTCAGTGACATTAAACTAACTAGAAACTTTATAACATTCAGTGACTTTAACCAGAAACTTTGTATCATTCAGTGACATTAAACTAACTAGAAACTTTATATCATTCAGTGACTTTAACCAGAAACTTTATATCATTCAGTGACATTAAACTAACCAGAAACTTTATATCATTCAGTGACTTTAACCAGAAACTTTATATCATTCAGTGACATTAAACTAACTAGAAACTTTATATCATTCAGTGACTTTAACCAGAAACTTTATATCATTCAGTGACATTAAACTAACTAGAAACTTTATAACATTCAGTGACTTTAACCAGAAACTTTGTATCATTCAGTGACATTAAACTAACTAGAAACTTTATATCATTCAGTGACTTTAACCAGAAACTTTAAATCATTCAGTGACATTAAACTAACCAGAAACTTTATATCATTCAGTGACTTTAACCAGAAACTTTATATCATTCAGTGACATTAAACTAACTAGAAACTTTATATCATTCAGTGACTTTAACCAGAAACTTTATATCATTCAGTGACATTAAACTAACTAGAAACTTTATAACATTCAGTGACTTTAACCAGAAACTTTGTATCATTCAGTGACATTAAACTAACTAGAAACTTTATATCATTCAGTGACTTTAACCAGAAACTTTATATCATTCAGTGACATTAAACTAACTAGAAACTTTATATCATTCATTGACTTTAACCAGAAACTTTATATCATTCAGTGACATTAAACTAACTAGAAACTTTATATCATTCAGTGAATTTAACCAGAAACTTTGTATCTTTCAGTAAATTTAAACTAAGCAGAAAAATATTTTTTTGCAGGCCACTCAAGAAATAAGGCAGTACCACTCAGCCTTCAAAAATTTTCGAGCTTTTTGGGTATTTATTGCTACATGGGAGGAGGTTGGATTTTTTGGGGCAGAAAGTCTAGGTCGTTTAAAGGTAGGTTGAGTGTTCTTATTCCTCTTTTTTGGGGCAGAAAGTCTAGGTCGTTTAAAGGTAGGTTGAGTGTTCTTATTCCTCTTTTTTGGGGCAGAAAGTCTAGGTCGTTTAAAGGTAGGTTGAGTGTTCTTATTCCTCTTTTTTGGGGCAGAAAGTCTAGGTCGTTTAAAGGTAGGTTGAGTGTTCTTATTCCTCTTTTTTGGGGCAGAAAGTCTAGGTCGTTTAAAGGTAGGTTGAGTGTTCTTATTCCTCTTTTTTGGGGCAGAAAGTCTAGGTCGTTTAAAGGTAGGTTGAGTGTTCTTATTCCTCTTTTTTGGGGCAGAAAGTCTAGGTCGTTTAAAGGTAGGTTGAGTGTTCTTATTCCTCTTTTTTGGGGCAGAAAGTCTAGGTCGTTTAAAGGTAGGTTGAGTGTTCTTATTCCTCTTTTTTGGGGCAGAAAGTCTAGGTCGTTTAAAGGTAGGTTGAGTGTTCTTATTCCTCTTTTTTGGGGCAGAAAGTCTAGGTCGTTTAAAGGTAGGTTGAGTGTTCTTATTCCTCTTTTTTGGGGCAGAAAGTCTAGGTCGTTTAAAGGTAGGTTGAGTGTTCTTATTCCTCTTTTTTGGGGCAGAAAGTCTAGGTCGTTTAAAGGTAGGTTGAGTGTTCTTATTCCTCTTTTTTGGGGCAGAAAGTCTAGGTCGTTTAAAGGTAGGTTGAGTGTTCTTATTCCTCTTTTTTGGGGCAGAAAGTCTAGGTCGTTTAAAGGTAGGTTGAGTGTTCTTATTCCTCTTTTTTGGGGCAGAAAGTCTAGGTCGTTTAAAGGTAGGTTGAGTGTTCTTATTCCTCTTTTTTGGGGCAGAAAGTCTAGGTCGTTTAAAGGTAGGTTGAGTGTTCTTATTCCTCTTTTTTGGGGCAGAAAGTCTAGGTCGTTTAAAGGTAGGTTGAGTGTTCTTATTCCTCTTTTTTGGGGCAGAAAGTCTAGGTCGTTTAAAGGTAGGTTGAGTGTTCTTATTCCTCTTTTTTGGGGCAGAAAGTCTAGGTCGTTTAAAGGTAGGTTGAGTGTTCTTATTCCTCTTTTTTGGGGCAGAAAGTCTAGGTCGTTTAAAGGTAGGTTGAGTGTTCTTATTCCTCTTTTTTGGGGCAGAAAGTCTAGGTCGTTTAAAGGTAGGTTGAGTGTTCTTATTCCTCTTTTTTGGGGCAGAAAGTCTAGGTCGTTTAAAGGTAGGTTGAGTGTTCTTATTCCTCTTTTTTGGGGCAGAAAGTCTAGGTCGTTTAAAGGTAGGTTGAGTGTTCTTATTCCTCTTTTTTGGGGCAGAAAGTCTAGGTCGTTTAAAGGTAGGTTGAGTGTTCTTATTCCTCTTTTTTGGGGCAGAAAGTCTAGGTCGTTTAAAGGTAGGTTGAGTGTTCTTATTCCTCTTTTTTGGGGCAGAAAGTCTAGGTCGTTTAAAGGTAGGTTGAGTGTTCTTATTCCTCTTTTTTGGGGCAGAAAGTCTAGGTCGTTTAAAGGTAGGTTGAGTGTTCTTATTCCTCTTTTTTGGGGCAGAAAATCTAGGTCGTTTAAAGGTAGGTTGAGTGTTCTTATTCCTCTTTTTTGGGGCAGAAAGTCTAGGTCGTTTAAAGGTAGGTTGAGTGTTCTTATTCCTCTTTTTTGGGGCAGAAAGTCTAGGTCGTTTAAAGGTAGGTTGAGTGTTCTTATTCCTCTTTTTTGGGGCAGAAAGTCTAGGTCGTTTAAAGGTAGGTTGAGTGTTCTTATTCCTCTTTTTTGGGGCAGAAAGTCTAGGTCGTTTAAAGGTAGGTTGAGTGTTCTTATTCCTCTTTTTTGGGGCAGAAAGTCTAGGTCGTTTAAAGGTAGGTTGAGTGTTCTTATTCCTCTTTTTTGGGGCAGAAAGTCTAGGTCGTTTAAAGGTAGGTTGAGTGTTCTTATTCCTCTTTTTTGGGGCAGAAAGTCTAGGTCGTTTAAAGGTAGGTTGAGTGTTCTTATTCCTCTTTTTTGGGGCAGAAAGTCTAGGTCGTTTAAAGGTAGGTTGAGTGTTCTTATTCCTCTTTTTTGGGGCAGAAAGTCTAGGTCGTTTAAAGGTAGGTTGAGTGTTCTTATTCCTCTTTTTTGGGGCAGAAAGTCTAGGTCGTTTAAAGGTAGGTTGAGTGTTCTTATTCCTCTTTTTTGGGGCAGAAAGTCTAGGTCGTTTAAAGGTAGGTTGAGTGTTCTTATTCCTCTTTTTTGGGGCAGAAAGTCTAGGTCGTTTAAAGGTAGGTTGAGTGTTCTTATTCCTCTTTTTTGGGGCAGAAAGTCTAGGTCGTTTAAAGGTAGGTTGAGTGTTCTTATTCCTCTTTTTTGGGGCAGAAAGTCTAGGTCGTTTAAAGGTAGGTTGAGTGTTCTTATTCCTCTTTTTTGGGGCAGAAAGTCTAGGTCGTTTAAAGGTAGGTTGAGTGTTCTTATTCCTCTTTTTTGGGGCAGAAAGTCTAGGTCGTTTAAAGGTAGGTTGAGTGTTCTTATTCCTCTTTTTTGGGGCAGAAAGTCTAGGTCGTTTAAAGGTAGGTTGAGTGTTCTTATTCCTCTTTTTTGGGGCAGAAAGTCTAGGTCGTTTAAAGGTAGGTTGAGTGTTCTTATTCCTCTTTTTTGGGGCAGAAAGTCTAGGTCGTTTAAAGGTAGGTTGAGTGTTCTTATTCCTCTTTTTTGGGGCAGAAAGTCTAGGTCGTTTAAAGGTAGGTTGAGTGTTCTTATTCCTCTTTTTTGGGGCAGAAAGTCTAGGTCGTTTAAAGGTAGGTTGAGTGTTCTTATTCCTCTTTTTTGGGGCAGAAAGTCTAGGTCGTTTAAAGGTAGGTTGAGTGTTCTTATTCCTCTTTTTTGGGGCAGAAAGTCTAGGTCGTTTAAAGGTAGGTTGAGTGTTCTTATTCCTCTTTTTTGGGGCAGAAAGTCTAGGTCGTTTAAAGGTAGGTTGAGTGTTCTTATTCCTCTTTTTTGGGGCAGAAAGTCTAGGTCGTTTAAAGGTAGGTTGAGTGTTCTTATTCCTCTTTTTTGGGGCAGAAAGTCTAGGTCGTTTAAAGGTAGGTTGAGTGTTCTTATTCCTCTTTTTTGGGGCAGAAAGTCTAGGTCGTTTAAAGGTAGGTTGAGTGTTCTTATTCCTCTTTTTTGGGGCAGAAAGTCTAGGTCGTTTAAAGGTAGGTTGAGTGTTCTTATTCCTCTTTGGCTATTGGTCTGATTATATTCTTTTACTACCAACCGCCCCCTCCCCCACATATTTGCTAACTTTTGCAATGCTTTACATTTTTATTTTTCTAGATCTCAAAACTGCCAGATGATTTTATCATGTAGCTAATTGTTTTATTTTGATACAAATTCTTGTAGTCTTTATTAACACACCCACATTTTTAAAAATGTTTCAGAGAAACACATTCCAGGCTGTCCTTGTTCTTGATGCGACTGGCCGGCAGTCTTTTATTATCCTGAACTATGCCAAGATTGAATGGACGACAGGATCCAACAGTGGGGCAGACGTACATATTGGCCTTGGCGGGATCCCCGCCCAGGTATGGCAGGTAGCTACAGTGTAAGGCTTGGTTGTCTCCCCCTCTACAGTTTTTAAAAAATATTTTTTAGGGACATTTTAAAATAACATTTTTGAAAATATTATTCAGGGACATTTTATAAATAAAATTGTACAATTGTAGACATGGGTCATTTTTGCCCAGCATTAAAAAATAAAATCAAATTTTTAAAATCAGCTGGTAAATTTAGCTGGGTTCACAGCTCTTTGGAAGTGCTGCATCTGATATTTATGTGCATTTCACACATACTTCATAGAAATATTACGTCCCTGGAAACATTACTTCACTGTTAATATTACATAGCTGTAAAACTTAAAAACTTACATCATTTTAAAAATTAGAGTGCTGTCAAAAATTTCATCACTATAAAAATTACATCACCTTAAAAATTACATCACCATAAAAATTACCTCACGTAAAAATTACGGCACTATAAAAATAACATCATTGTACTTGGTTGTATCATTGATATGTTAAAAGACTATTTAGTTTGAGTAATAATTTTACAAGTGCATTGAAGCTAGTCATTTATTGGTCATGTAGAACTGATCTGTGTAACTATTGGTTTGTTTAAACAGAAAACAACCAATCAAATCTTTGCACTTGAAATGGGTTTTTTTATTCTTCACTATGATGCACATTGCCAGTTGTAGACTAAGACTGCACTATTAAAAAACTATAATTTTTTTTTACTGTCATGTTATCTTAGAATGCACACCATTCCCTAGCACAGAAACTATAAATAAACCATTGCACCAATTTGCTGCATGTGTAGATATAAATGATCTCCCAAAGAGCAGGTGCACTCACAACACCACACACAATGTCTGCAGTTTGTGTAGCATCCTCTCATTCACACATTCCCACACCAAGATAAAATTCATATCTCCCCACATCTTGTGAATGCTAGTATTTCACCTTGTGTTACACCCATTGGAAAATGCACATGGATACCTTATGCAAATGAAGCGTAGAACTTTGATTTTCTGTTTTAGTAGTGCATCCATTTTTTCTCTGATACATTTCAGTTAATCAGCTTCCATATTATCAGACATGTTTATTCTAGCTTTTTAGTATTGAGTATTTTATAATTCTATCCCATCCTTCTTTCTTGGAGACACCAGTCTTATGCATGTTATTCTACCAAATTTTTTATCTCTTCATATTTTTTGTAAAGAAAGTTATTCTTTTTTTTTTTTAATTTAAAATTGGTTTTGGTATTAAATTTCATTCAGTGTAAGTATACCATATTAAGTTTTAAATAAAGAAATTTACTAAATATTTGATTTTCCATACAAGCTGCAATCCTGCTTTATTTCTTTAGGTACTTGATGCAAGAACAATAAGCTGTTGAATGATAGCTTGTTAGATAGTTGCCTCCCCTTTTTCTTGTTATTTCTCTAGCTAACTGAGCATTTTTACTGGCTTTGAGTAGACAGCTTGATTGAAAATAAAATGAAATCATAAACAATTATTTTTTTAATTAAATAAAAACTTATCAGCTTAAAAAGTTCACGCCAGGGATGGATTATTTCTATTAGCTCACCACTGACGGATCTCTACACTTCACAAAAGTAGAATTTTTAAGAAAAACAGCTTTTTAGTACCGACAATCTCACCCTAATAAATGTAACCAACCCTGACTTTAAAATCTAGGCTGTGACACCTTAGACACATTCTGAAGCAGAGCTTTAGATTGCTGGAAACTACTAGTGGGTTCTGTCAGTCAGCCACACCACTCACAAATCTTATAGACTGAATTTAGTTCTTCTTGCTATTACAGAAACTTAGAAACATTTCTAAAATGAAACAAGGAAATTCAAATTTCTTGATATTCAGAACCTGTCAAGAAATAGGGTCACCAATGACTGTGTCTTAAAATTGACCAAATATTTCATGTCTCTGCTTGTAGGCTGGCTTCAACGCTGGGGACAGGACCAACTTCTATGAGATAGATGGTGCCAACACTGAGGCTGTCATCAACCTGACAGAAACATCAAACCTGGGCATCCCAGGGAAGTGGATCTTCCGCATTGACTCCAGTCATATAGAAACTGGTTGTTCTCTCTCAAGTAAGGAAATATTTTTGTTGAGAAACTACCAACACAATGTCACAACACCACAACACACTTGCAACACCACAGCATGTAAACTAAACACCATGGCAAATAGTCTAAACATCACAGTACTTACAGCAGCACATTGCCATGCATCAAAATACCACATCACACAGGCCAAACACTTAACAAAACTTGAATGGTATTCTAAAGATACAGACCAAAAACTCCCACAAACAATTAGAAAATGAATGAATAATTTTAAAAAATCTGTAACAGTTATCTAACGTAACCATGAGCTAAACGTTGTCCCATGTCCACAGCATCAGGCGAGGTGTACCCACAGCCAGCGTACAGTTCAATGCTGGGTGGGGTGACCATTGGCATCTCAGGACCTTGTCTTAACTCCACGTCTGACATCCAAGGTCAGCTCCAGCAGCTGGGGCAAGATCTCTGTTGTTATGTTGAGGGTGAGCAGGCCAGGTGCATCCTTCCACCTGTCTTTGACACAGGTGTACTCACCATCTTGCTGAACGTGGATGGAAGGGGATGGAATTATTCAGGCAAATTTGAAATCAGTGAGTGCTAATGTAGACTGTTGAATGGGCATGGAAGGGGATGGAATTATTCGGGCAAATTTGAAATCAGTGAGTGCTAATGTAGACTGATGAATTGGGATATATTTTTTTAAACAATGATTGATGGATTAGTTTAAAAATGTTATGTTCTATTGTGCCTTTTCTTACCTGGATTAAAAGTTCTTTGAAATTGTTTCCACTAGAAAATGTCATGGATGTACCAGCAGAAATCACAAGAAAGAACCCTGAAGACTGGAGAACAGGGGTGAAGGTTTCTGTCAATTGGTCAGAGCCTTACTTCAACGCCAGCGAGTACCTCATTGAAATCTTAGTTTTTAAAGTAAGATAACCTACACTTTTTTTTATGGTTTACATGTTTAAAGTTAAATATTCCCATAGGCCACAAGCGTTCATGTCATTGACCTCAGATAAATTTAAGGTTTTTCTCAAAGTTTTGATTATTAACCTAATCCCAGTATTTTTATTGACTCTTTATGCCTTAATTCTACCCCAGAATGACAATGCATCATTGATATCTGTGTACAACAAAAGTTTTGAGCCACCCAGCAGTCGAGAATATGAGCTAGAAATGCCACCCAGCTCTGTGTTTTCAGGCTTCACAGTGGCTGTTGTTAGAATATCTGCTGCCAGTCTCTACTGCAACAAGTGAGATTTTGTTTTCTTGATATTTTGTTGTTTTCTTGATATTTTGTTGTTTTCTTGATATCTTGTTGTTTTCTTGATATTTTGTTGTTTTCTTGATATTTTGTTGTTTTCTTGATATTTTGTTGTTTTCTTGATATTTTGTTGTTTTCTTGATATTTTGTTGTTTTCTTGATATTTTGTTTCTCATATACTTGACACAACAAGAAACTAAATTGGTTTTCTGTTTTGTCCATTTTATCATTGCCTATTTGATTTCTAGGTCCAATTAGTTTCTTGTTGTGTTCATTAAACAAACAGCATTTTTTAACAGACTTATATTTTTTATACATCCTTTTTCTTTATATATTGTTGTAAAAATGTTTTAAATTTCAGCACTAGACCTGCCATCTACTCTGATGTTTTCCCTGTACGGTTCTCAAGGCGAGATTCAGAGAAGCTTTGCTCTGATTGGCTGTTGAAGCAGTCTTCATTGCCCCCACTTGACTTGACTGGGATTTGTCCGTGCACCCTGAGACAAGCAGAAGGAGACACCGCCCAGTTCAGCACTGATCCATTTTGTTACTCTTGGTCAAGCTCGCCACTCAACTGCCAGTATAGGTCAAAGGCAGCCGTCCAGTGTATTAGCCCAAATCATGTCAGGTATGTCTGGCCATGCTCTTTGCTACATCATCTTTTAACAAATCATTAAAAAAAAATTTATTGAAGGAAACTTTTACGTTAATAGTTTTTATAGATTAAAATTGAAAACCATCACTGCTTGCCTTTTGTATAAATATTTTACTAAAAATATCATTGGTGGAGGATTGTCAAGTTTTGAAGATAGCCAACCAATGAAATAAAGTGGGTGAAGCTATTATTTTTATGAATTAGAAATGTATCCACAAGTCAGTCAAATAAAGAGAGCATGTTTTGACCTTTCATATTTCTCCAACAGTGAGTACTCCTCTACATATCTCTGCTGCTATGACAAAAAGAGCAGTGAGCTGCTGAATGCCTTTGCTGGGAATGGTGGGGGTACTGTCCAGCTCTACAACTACCGCCAGAGGAGGACTGTTGATGATGACAGTATTGTCCCCTACTTCACCTACATGGAGATGGATTTAGTCCCCTATCTGCATTGCTGTGATTTCTCGTCTAACCAGACCCTGTGCAATCAATACCTAGGCTACAGGCAGCCTGTTGGCTGTAAGGGCTATGCACCTCCAGCTGCAGGTAATTTTAAATGTTGAATTATTACATTTTGAAGGAAGAACATTTTTTTTTTAAACTTAATTTTTTATAATAGTTTTAAACAAAAATAATATTTTTTAAAACCCTAAGTCATTTGCGTACATGGCAAAATAATGACTGGGCAGAAGGAACTGATTGTAAAATAATTTGTGGAGCTGATGGAATAGAGGGCAGAAAGAAAGTCAGGGTTGAAAGGGTTAAATGTTATTCTGCTTACATTTTTAGACTAACATTTATGATTGCCCCAATAAGTTGTGTACTCCAGCTAAACTAAGATTTCTGATTGCCCCAATAAGTTGTGTACTCCAGCTAAACTAAGATTTCTGATTGCCCCAATAAGTTGTGTACTCCAGCTAAACTAAGATTTCTGATTGCCCCAATAAGTTGTGTACTCCAGCTAAACTAAGATTTCTGATTGCCCCAATTAGTTGTGTCCAGCTAAACTAAGATTTCTGATTGCCCTAATAAGTTGTGTTGAACTAAACTAAGATATCTGATTGCCCCAATAAACTTTGCCCCTCAACAGCCCAAGCAGCTGGTGACCCACACATTGAAACCCTGGACCGTCTGAGCTACACCTTCAATGGGGTTGGTGAATACATCTTGCTGAGGGTCAAGGACACGGACACTGTTGTCCAGGTGAAGGCATCACAGGCCTTGGATGAGAAAGGTTTGTTTACTTTATCCTCATTCATTTATTTCTCATTCCTCTATACAACAGCTGACAAGTCAACAAACCCTCTATACAACAGGCATCACAGGCCTTGGATGAGAAAGGTTGGTTTACTTTATTCTCATTCATTCAACTCCTTCGTTTGAAACATTGGATCTTCTTGGTACTGCCTCCTGGTCTGTTGTATGGTTCTAATAACATCTTTCTAACCTTCAGGTGTAGAACAAAATGCGAGTGTGTTTACTGTATGGTTCTAATAACATCTTTCTAACCTTCAGGTGTAGAACAAAATGCGAGTGTGTTTACTGTATGGTTCTAATAAAATCTTTCTAACCTTCAGGTGTAGAACAAAATGCGACTGTGTTTACTGCGATGGCCTTGAACTCAAGTGGTCAGAGACTAGAGATCAGAGCAGAGAGCCTGGACCTAGTGGCTCTCTATGTCAACACTGTGGCCTTTGATTTAAGCACACCCATGGCTGTCTTGGAAGGTGAGAGCCTTATGCAGATGATTAGTAATCTTTAATTAGTCCAATGGTCACTTGATTGGGGAAATGTGTGCAAATATTGCTATGTAAACCTGTAGAGTAAAACAAAAGGACACCTAGATACCCTCTATGACAAACACCTTCAAAATTCTATAAAACCAAAGCCATAATTTAAGACAACCACTAACAGCATTGCAATTGATTTCAGGGATGACCATCTACAAAAATCAGACCCAGAATGACAGTGTGGAGTTGACCATTGTCCTAGAACAGACGGGGTTGTCTCTCCTTGTTGAAGCAACCACTGAAAAACTGTTGAACATCATGGTGATGGCTGGCTCCCAGCTTAAAGGTAAACACTTGTCAAACAATGTTAACATCAGCCATGTCATGTTAACACTTGTCAATGTTACATTAGCCATGCCATGTTAACACTTGTCAAACATTGTTAACATTAGCCATGTCATGTTAACACAAGTCAAACATTGTTAGCAATAGCCATGTCATGTTAACACTAGTCAAACATGGTTAACATTAGCCATGTCATGTTAACACAAGTCAAACATTGTTAGCAATAGCCATGTCATGTTAACACTAGTCAAACATTGTTAGCAATAGCCATGTCATGTTAACACTAACCAAACCGCATTAACCATGCAACAGCAAATACCTAGAAATCTAGTTTGAACAATGTAAACAATATCTATAACATTGTAGAATAAAACAGCACATACCTAGAAATCTAGTTTGAATGATGTAAACAATATCTATAACATTGTAGAATAAAACTTAAGGATGTGAATTGCTTAGCTGAGGGTATCAACACAACAACTTGCTGGAAGAATAAAACTTTTAATGTTAAGAAGAAAATACCTGGCTTTATCTACAGGTAAACTGGAGGGACTGCTGGGAAACTTCAATGGCGACCCAGCGGATGATCTGATGGCCAGTGATGGTAGACTGCTCTCCCCTGAGGCAAACATGCGAGACATCCACTTCAACTTTGGCCTGACATGTAGGTTGCTACTTCACCTCCTGGCACAAACTTTCTTTATTGCTGCTTCTATAGACCATAGGCAAAATAAACTGGCGCAAACATTCTTTACTGCTGCTTCTATAGACCATAGACAAAATAAACTGGCGCAAACTTTCTTTATTGCTGCTTCTATAGACCATAGGCAAAATAAACTGGCGCAAACATTCTTTACTGCTGCTTCTATAGACCATAGACAAAATAAACTGGCGCAAACTTTCTTTATTGCTGCTTCTATAGACCATAGGCAAAATAAACTGGCTCAAACTTTCTTTACTGCTGATTCTATAGACCATAGACAAAATAAACTGGCTCAAACTTTCTTTACTGCTGCTTCTATAGACCATAGACAAAACATACTGTCACAAACATTCTTTACTGCTGCTTCTATAGACCATAGACAAAATATACTGTCACAAACATTCTTTACTGCTGCTTCTATAGACCATAGGCAAAATAAACTGTCACAAACATTCTTTACTGCTGCTTCTCTATAACATACACAAAGTAACATGTTTTCTTGGTTTTCTGAAATGAATGTACTGATGTGGTCAATTTATTTTCTGTAACAAATAATTTTTCCTTGTAGGGGAAGTGCCAGCAAATACAAGTCTGTTTACCCGACTAGCATCAGACATGGAGGAGTCCAACTTAGCTGACGCTGCAACCAACCAGAGTTATGTCCCTGTATTTGTTGATGAAATAGTTCCCAGGCGCAATGATACATCTGTGCTATGTGGAAAAAATTTGCAATGCATGTACGACTATGAGTTGACAGGAAAGAAAAGTATTGCAATGTCAACTCTGAAGTTTAATGAGAGATATGAAGAAAGATTGAAAGAAATAGAACCAGGTTTGTCCAAGTTTTTTTAAATAATTTTTTTTTCTTTATGAATAACTTTGTAAAAGAATTATTTAAGTTAAATGCTTATATTTAAAAGGTAACTACTAGCTGATTATGTTTTTAAAATGTCTAGCTCTTTGAACAAATGTAGTTATAGAAGATAGAAAATCAATGTTTGTCTTCAGTAGGTTACTTTAGCACATAAGTAAAGCACTAATCTCACAAATTCTAAAGATCACATTTTTAATACTGTCAAATAAATAGCTAATAGATTTGTGCAATCATTGAAATTGTCAGTTTCAAATTATATTGTTGACACTTATCAGTTGTACACACCATTCCTGACATTTGAAAAGTTCAATAAAAAGTCTGTTAAAAAAGAATAAATATATTTGTTGAGCTGCCAACATTTTGGTTATGTAGTTGGTGCATCATCTTTTCAAAATTACCACTGCTAATTTTTTTACGTTATTGTCCACTGTGAATTTTTTTTTTAACTCCCATTTTTCTTATTGCCAGTTACCCGATGTGACTATGTTCCTGGAGTAGAAAATGGCAATTTTAACATAAGTGGCCAGAAGGTCAACGACACCGTTGTTGTGGAGTGTGACGAGGGTTTTGTCGTAAATGGGACAGTAACAGTTCTCAAGTGTCTGCCCAATGGACAGTGGAGCAGCTCACTTCCTTCTTGCTACAGAGGTTCTTTTCTTTATGACTTGGTTAATCTGTTCTTCTCACAGAATTCATTCTTTAATAACTGATTTATTTTTTTTAAAAGTGTCAGTGTTGTCATGGCAACTTGAGACAACTACTCAGATGATTGTACTAGTAATTTTGTTTTCAACAGTTCCAATAAAAGCAGAAGAAACATTTCCTTTGATTTATATTGCTGTTGGAGCTGCTTCTGGGGGCTTTGTTCTAGTCGTGTTGGTGGTGTTTGCTGTACGGCTCACGTGGGGGCGCAACAAACCAAAGCCAGGGAAAGATAACCAGACAGATCAAAGGTCAGATTAATTTGCATATTTTCTAAGAGCTTCACAGATTTCCAATTTTTGTTAACTTTAACTGAGTATGTTTTTGTAGAGAATGGTTTGAAAAAGTTTATTCTTTCAAATATTGTTTAGTTTCACATAGAATTTGAATTTTTCGTCATATTATTCTTGCAGCTCTGATTGTGGACACAGTATAGAGCTGCCAACCATTTTCCCCATATCTGACATTCCGTCTCCTGTATTTGAGAACCCGCTATTTTTGTCAAGGTCTGACCATTTCCTCTTGATTTACTTTGTAATGTATTTAAAGTGTAAATAAATGTTGCCTTGAATGTCCAGTACATAATGCAAGATTAAATAAGGAGGCTCAAAACAAACAACATTGTAATACTGTTTTTCTGTTCTTACTTACAGCCTACAGAAACTGAGTGAAAAAGGAAGCTTCCACATACCAAGGCCAACTTATGTAGACCCAAATATATACTCGGAGTACTTTTAAAAGACACTAGTGTTGGGTTACACTGACTTGATAGAATCAGCTAACACTTCCAACCTCAATTGTCAACCAGTGTCACCAAGCCCTCTCCATACCTTTGTACAACAGCTGACATCAAACCCTCTATACAACAGCTGAAAAGTCAACAAACCCTCTATACAACAGCTGACAAGTCAACAAACCCTCTATACATCTGACAAGTCAACAAACCCTATATACATCAGCTGAGAAGTCAACAAACCCTCTATACAACAGCTGACAAGTCAACAAACCCTCTATACATCTGACAAGTCAACAAACCCTCTATACAACAGCTGACAAGTCAACAAACCCTCTATACATTTGTACAACAGCTGACAAGGAAACTGGTAGGGGAAAGAAAAGTTTACAAAGACAGAAAAATGTGTGCCTTTACTTGAATGCACACGATAAAACTTCCAAGCATTCAAAAATAAAACAACGTAATGGCCATTTGGGAAGGTAATTGTGCAAGTCAGCAGGACTGACTTACATGGCCAACATGATTTACATTTATTATTCTAAGCATGCAAGAGAATTTATTGTTCCAGTGCCTATTTCATGATTCAGGAGAAAGCAAGCACATTATGGCATATCAACATCATCATCCATCTCTGAAGTGTATTTTATTTTCAGTGCACCAACTCTCAGCTAATTAACATCACACTTAAATGACCTTAGTGCTCTGAACTTGAGCAGACACATCTAAGTGCTGGTCTTAAGCACGCATTCCTTACACAATGTATTTGGCTCTGATTAAAATTATCTCCAGTGATGAGTGAAGAAAGTACAAAAATTGTTTATCTGACTTCTTGGGCGTACCACTGAGAAATTGAGGACAGTTGAATATTTTGGTGGGAACATTTGTTGTGCTTGCTCAAGCCATACATCAGGAATATCATGATACTGTATCTACTTCGCAGCAATTTCAAACATGGAACAGTCACATGAACTTTTATAAAACAAATACTTGAATTATGATTCAGTCGTCAACATAGGCCTGTAAACTCACAACATGTTTGTTGAGCTGAGGATTAAACCAGAAAAACAATGCAGCAGAGTGATGATAAAATCACAATACATGCACCCCTTGTTTGTTTATGGATTTCATCCTATGGGGATTGATACAGTCTCATGTGTGAGGATTGGTACAGTCTCATGTGTGAGGATTGGTACAGTCTCATGTGTAGGGATTGGTACAGTCTCATGTGTGATTATCAAAATACAGTAAAGACTTGTTTGAGCCAAAAAAAACAGATCACATGATTGACAGAGCCAACTTTAAAACCACAGTGTCCAGTTTTGGTACAGAAATAATGTCTAGCACTCAGACCAAATCTTGGACAACACAATATTTCTCTCTGTTGGTTGGCGTTTGTAAATTGAATGTAAGAAAAGATACCTCCTTTATATTTAGTCAACACATTTAAAATTTCTGTGCATAATGTTTTATTTGGATGTTATTCTTCATTAATTTTTTTATCGCAAAAAAAAAAGAATATTAACATATTTATTAAACATGTTAAAATATGAACTAATTAAACATGCTAAAGTGTTAAAAAGTTAACATTTTCATCATAAACATTTGAACATTAAAAATATGAAATGATTAACTAAACGTGTTAAAATATTAATGAACGGGGGAAAAATTGTCAGCTTTTCCAATATTTATCTGCTGCTGAAAGTATTTCTATATGTTTGATACCTACCCCAAAAAACAGTCATTCAAATTATGCTTGGCAAAGTTTCTAACAACTGTCCAATCCAACTAGAAATCTAATCCAATTTTTTTACTACTGGGTATGTGCTAATGTAGTACAAGGAAACTAGTTTCAGTTTATATGTCTACACAGTTGCTAATAAATAACAATCAATCTACTTCTAAAATTGGAGAATAGATTTGTTTAACTTTGTAGTATGTTGTAACACACTATTATACTCCAACAAGACTTAGTCATAATTAGTCATTTTATTTTTTGTACCTATATCTATTTGTGAATGTGTCCATGTAGTTGTATGGACTTGAGAAGGCATGCAAATCTTCATAGTGTGCTTTACTATGTAGTTAATGAGTTAACTAAGTCTCAGATTGGTAGCAGTTAGCATTTTGTTGATCACAGCACATTTGTACTATACATTTGAAAAAATCTGGCTAAAAGTTTGAGTGAATCAGGAACATTAAAATGTGAGCTGAACTTTGTGCCATATGTCACTGTAAATGTGCATCAATAATATAGCACACAAATATTTTCTATATAATTATCATCCTTTTGTTTGAGTGTCCTCCTCTGCACATTTAATGATACCTATATAATGAGATGCATAATTTTTTTATACTAGTTCTACAAGTTTGAGTATAGCAGGGCTATCTAATATTGTAGATGCTTCAACTTTAGATAAGTTCATTTTTGACATTTATTTACTCATGTTAAATGTAGTTGTCTTAAAATTGAATCATTTTCCGACAATACCCAATCAATGTCTGTAGCATAACCCAGCTCATTATCTTTTGTTTCCTTTATTTTTACCAAGAAAAATCAGGAGCCTGTTTTTAATGTGTGGTAGACTCCATTATTGTCTATAATTACATTTACTGACTTTTAATTTTTTATGAACAGGAACAGAATAAATCATTAAAATGCTTTTTAATTTAAAAAATAATTCTTAAAACTAGATTTTTTTTAAAATTGTGATTTTTAATTAACTCTTTTTACAGAATGTTATTTTAATAGTCAAATTTTTATCATAACAAAATTCTTATTTAAAAATGTATTCCAAAGGTGCCATTGAAAAAATGTTATCAAATGTTACTTTTAAAATGCTTAAATCATCTACTTAATGTTTTTTTTTAAAACTATACTGCTAGTTCGCTAGTACTTTTTGTACATTAGAAAATAAATAACTTCATAATTTTCTGTTTAGCTAGAAGTACTTGAGTAATTAGCAAATAATATCCACCAGGGACATTAACAATCAGCCAATATGTATAATTTATCTAGTTTTTTCTTCTTCTAATTTTAGTATGGAAATGTATTTTGTAGCTATTTATAAAATAGAGTTTTGTGTTTCTTTAATGCTCTTTGATGTATGAATAGTTTAATCAAAATATGTTAACAAGTGAATGCATAAGTAATAAAAGTATATGTGTGTGTATATATATATATAGATACATACATAGATAAAAGTGTGTGATTCACAGAATACAAGCTTCCTATTGTTATCATTATCTTCTATCTAGTCAAACCTGTTAATATTACTTCTGATCAATTGTTTGTTTTACTTGCTACGAGAACCTGAACTCATGTATCTGCCATTTTTAAACCTGTAGATAATGGGTTTTTAATTTGTTGTTGTATCATACCTACAGATAACCATGAGTGTAGCATAATTCTATATTAATTATGTCACAGGCAGATCGTTATAAATTATTATTTGATCTGAGATGAGACGTTAATTAGCAATATTTTCAGGTGTTTTTCCGCAAAGTCAGTTTGTGAAATTTCAAATGTTTGTACCGGTGCCTTTGTATTTTCTACATTACAACCATATTTACTTAAAGCTAATTCGAATGCTAATATTTATTTTTAAAGTTCACGTGTCTTATGGGCGATATGTTTTCTGCTTACTTATTTTTTGTTTGTTTGAAAAGTGTTTTCAAATAACTTAATATTGCACTTATTCATTAACTTATTTTAAACTGTATATTTCTTATAAAAATGTATATAGTAGTGGATAAATTTCATGTATCCCTGCCCCACTTAAAACAAGAGCCTGTCAAGCATGGGGGGGGGGGGAGAGAGATTCTGAACTGGTTTTTTTTGTTTAAATAAGATCTTTATTCGCATTTGTCATGAAGTTGTCCTGTTCTTTTTTCAATTTTGAAACTTTTTCTGTCTGACCTTGTTTACTAGAATCAGAATTTTTTTGTCACATGCATGTTTGCCTACACCTATTTTTATCCTCAGCAATAACAACATATTCCCAACAGCAACCTGTCTACAACACCAACCTGTCCACAACACCAACCTGTCTACAACACCAATCTGTCTACAACACCAACCTGTCTACAACACCAACCTGTCCTCAACACCAACCTGCCCCCAACACCAACCTGCCCCCAACCTGTCCCCAACACCAACCTGCCCCCAACACCAACCTGTCTACAACACCAACCTGTCTACAACACCAACCTGTCCCCAACACCAACCTGTCTACAACACCAACCTGTCCCCAACACCAACCTGTCCCCAACACCAACCTGTCTACAACACCAACCTGTCTACAACACCAACCTATCCCCAACACCAACCTGTCTACAACACCAACCTGTCCCCAACACCAACCTGTCCCAACCTGCCCCCAACACCAACCTGTCTACAACACCAACCTGCCCCCAACACCAACCTGTCCCCAACACCAACCTGCCCCCAACACCAACCTGCCCCAACACCAACCTGCCACCAACCTGTCCCCAACACCAACCTGTCTACAACACCAACTTGTCTACAACACCAACCTGTCTACAACACCAACCTGCCCCCAACACCAACCTGTCTACAACACCAACCTGTCCCCAACACCAACCTGTCTACAACACCAACCTGTCCCCAACACCAACCTGCCCCCAACACCAACCTGCCCCCAACAACAACCTGCCCCAACACCAACCTGCCACCAACCTGTCCCCAACACCAACCTGTCTACAACACCAACCTGTCTACAACACCAACTTGTCTACAACACCAACCTGTCTACAACACCAACCTGCCCCCAACACCAACCTGTCTACAACACCAACCTGTCCCCAACACCAACCTGTCTCCAACACCAACCTGTCTACAACACCAACCTGTCCCCAACACCAACCTGCCCCCAACACCAACCTGTCTACAACACCAACCTATCCCCAACACCAACCTTTCCCCAACACCAACCTGTCTACAACACCAACCTGTCTACAACCTGCCACTAACACCAACCTGTCCCCAACACCAACTTGTCTACAACACCAACCTGCCCCCAACACCAACCTGTCTACAACACCAACCTGCCCCGAACACCAACCTGTCTACAACACCAACCTGTCTACAACACCAACCTGTCCCCAACACCAACCTGCCCCCAACACCAACCTGCCCCCAACAACAACCTGTCTACAACACCAACCTGCCCCCAACACCAACCTGCCCCCAACACCAACCTGTCCCCAACACCAACCTGCCCCCAACACCAACTTGTCTACAACACCAACCTGTCTACAACACCAACCTGCCCCCAACACCAACCTGTCTACAACACCAACCTGTCTACAACACCAACCTGTCTACAACACCAACCTGCCCCCAACACCAACTTGTCTACAACACCAACCTGTCCCCAACACCAACCTGTCTCCAACACCAACCTGTCTACAACACCAACCTGTCCCCAACACCAACCTGTCTACAACACCAACCTATCCCCAACACCAACCTGTGCCCAACACCAACCTGCCACCAACCTGTCCCAAACACCAACCTGCCCCCAACACCAACCTGTCTACAACACCAACCTGTCCCCAACACCAACCTTTCCCCAACACCAACCTGTCTCCAACACCAACCTGTCTACAACACCAACCTGTCTACAACACCAACCTGCCCCCAACACCAACCTGCCCCCCAACACCACCTGTCTACAACACCAACCTGCCCCCAACACCAACCTGCCCCCAACACCAACCTGCCCCCAACACCAACCTGTCTACAACACCAACCTGCCCCCAACACCAACCTGCCCCCAACACCAACCTGCCCCCAACACCAACCTGCCCCCAACACCACCTGTCTACAACACCAACCTGCCCCCAACACCAACCTGCCCCCAACACCAACCTGCCCCCAACACCAACCTGTCTATAACACCAACCTGCCCCCAACACCAACCTGCCACCAACCTGTCCCCAACACCAACCTGCCCCCAACACCACCTGTCTACAACACCAACCTGTCTACAATACCAACCTGTCTATAACACCAACCTGCCCCCAACACCAACCTGCCACCAACCTGTCCCCAACACCAACCTGCCCCCAACACCAACCTGTCTACAACACCAACCTGTCTACAACACCAACCTGCCCCCAACACCACATGTCTACAACACCAACCTGCCCCCAACACCAACCTGCCCCCAACACCAACCTGTCTACAACACCAACCTGTCCCAAACACCAACCTGTCTACAACACCAACCTGCCCCCAACACCACCTGTCTACAACACCAACCTGTCTACAATACCAACCTGTCTATAACACCAACCTGCCCCCAACACCAACCTGCCACCAACCTGTCCCCAACACCAACCTGCCCCCAACACCACCTGTCTACAACACCAACCTGTCTACAATACCAACCTGTCTATAACACCAACCTGCCCCCAACACCAACCTGCCACCAACCTGTCCCCAACACCAACCTGTCCCCAACACCAACCTGTCTACAACACCAACCTGTCCCCAACACCAACCTGCCCCCAACACCAACCTGCCCCCAACAACAACCTGCCCCAACACCAACCTGCCACCAACCTGTCCCCAACACCAACCTGTCTACAACACCAACCTGTCTACAACACCAACTTGTCTACAACACCAACCTGTCTACAACACCAACCTGCCCCCAACACCAACCTGTCTACAACACCAACCTGTCCCCAACACCAACCTGTCTCCAACACCAACCTGTCTACAACACCAACCTGTCCCCAACATCAACCTGCCCCCAACACCAACCTGTCTACAACACCAACCTATCCCCAACACCAACCTTTCCCCAACACCAACCTGTCTACAACACCAACCTGTCTACAACCTGCCACTAACACCAACCTGTCCCCAACACCAACTTGTCTACAACACCAACCTGCCCCCAACACCAACCTGTCTACAACACCAACCTGCCCCGAACACCAACCTGTCTACAACACCAACCTGTCTACAACACCAACCTGTCCCCAACACCAACCTGCCCCCAACACCAACCTGCCCCCAACAACAACCTGTCTACAACACCAACCTGCCCCCAACACCAACCTGCCCCCAACACCAACCTGTCCCCAACACCAACCTGCCCCCAACACCAACTTGTCTACAACACCAACCTGTCTACAACACCAACCTGCCCCCAACACCAACCTGTCTACAACACCAACCTGTCTACAACACCAACCTGTCTACAACACCAACCTGCCCCCAACACCAACCTGTCTACAACACCAACCTGTCCCCAACACCAACCTGTCTCCAACACCAACCTGTCTACAACACCAACCTGTCCCCAACACCAACCTGTCTACAACACCAACCTATCCCCAACACCAACCTGTCCCCAACACCAACCTGCCACCAACCTGTCCCAAACACCAACCTGCCCCCAACACCAACCTGTCTACAACACCAACCTGTCCCCAACACCAACCTTTCCCCAACACCAACCTGTCTCCAACACCAACCTGTCCCCAACACCAACCTGTCTACAACACCAACCTGTCTACAACACCAACTTGTCTACAACACCAACCTGTCTACAACACCAACCTGCCCCCAACACCAACCTGTCTACAACACCAACCTGCCCCCAACACCAACCTGCCCCCAACACCAACCTGCCCCCAACACCAACCTGTCTACAACACCAACCTGCCCCCAACACCAACCTGCCCCCAACACCAACCTGCCCCCAACACCAACCTGCCCCCAACACCAACCTGCCCCCAACACCAACCTGCCCCCAACACCAACCTGTCTACAACACCAACCTGCCCCCAACACCAACCTGCCCCCAACACCAACCTGCCCCCAACACCAACCTGCCCCCAACACCAACCTGCCCCCAACACCAACCTGCCCCCAACACCACCTGTCTACAACACCAACCTGCCCCCAACACCAACCTGCCCCCAACACCAACCTGCCCCCAACACCAACCTGCCCCCAACACCAACCTGTCTATAACACCAACCTGCCCCCAACACCAACCTGCCACCAACCTGTCCCCAACACCAACCTGCCCCCAACACCACCTGTCTACAACACCAACCTGTCTACAATACCAACCTGTCTATAACACCAACCTGCCCCCAACACCAACCTGCCACCAACCTGTCCCCAACACCAACCTGCCCTCAACACCAACCTGTCTACAACACCAACCTGTCTACAACACCAACCTGTCTACAACACCAACCTGCCCCCAACACCACATGTCTACAACACCAACCTGCCCCCAACACCAACCTGCCCCCAACACCAACCTGTCTACAACACCAACCTGTCCCAAACACCAACCTGTCTACAACACCAACCTGCCCCCAACACCACCTGTCTACAACACCAACCTGTCTACAATACCAACCTGCCCCCAACACCAACCTGCCACCAACCTGTCCCCAACACCAACCTGCCCCCAACACCAACCTGCCCCCAACACCAACCTGCCCCCAACACCAACCTGTCTATAACACCAACCTGCCCCCAACACCAACCTGCCACCAACCTGTCCCCAACACCAACCTGCCCCCAACACCACCTGTCTACAACACCAACCTGTCTACAATACCAACCTGTCTATAACACCAACCTGCCCCCAACACCAACCTGCCACCAACCTGTCCCCAACACCAACCTGCCCCCAACACCAACCTGTCTACAACACCAACCTGTCTACAACACCAACCTGTCTACAACACCAACCTGCCCCCAACACCACATGTCTACAACACCAACCTGCCCCCAACACCAACCTGCCCCCAACACCAACCTGTCTACAACACCAACCTGTCCCAAACACCAACCTGTCTACAACACCAACCTGCCCCCAACACCACCTGTCTACAACACCAACCTGTCTACAATACCAACCTGCCCCCAACACCAACCTGCCACCAACCTGTCCCCAACACCAACCTGCCCCCAACACCACCTGTCTACAACACCAACCTGTCTACAATACCAACCTGTCTATAACACCAACCTGCCCCCAACACCAACCTGCCACCAACCTGTCCCCAACACCAACCTGCCCCCAACACCAACCTGTCTACAACACCAACCTGTCTACAACACCAACCTGCCCCCAACACCAACCTGCCCCCAACACCAACCTGCCCCCAACACCAACCTGCCCCCAACACCAACCTGGCCCCAACACCAACCTGTCCCTAACAACACCACCTGTCTTAAATATCACCACTTGTATCTGACATGAACATCCATGTATGTTTAATAAAAGGGAGCCTTCTTGTATAAGGCCTATCCATTTTAATACTGATTGATCCTAATTTATAAAAACTACCCGATGAAGCATGACTTGGTAATATGGGAATCATGAACTATATTCAACAGGCATTGATTTTTACCACAACCTAATACAAATTGTTGTACTGATAAATTACCACAACAGAGATACCTTTGAAAAAAATGTACATAAGTCATTTAGAGTGCCATCTCATTTAGGTCTGTTTGAAATTTGCTTTAATAAATATTACTGTAAGACTGTTTTTAAAATATGTATTTAAAATGTTTTTTAATTTTTAAAAAATTAGCTGGCATGCATAGAACTAACATTTTAAAATTTAGGTTATAAAAATGATATATCCTTTGTAGATAACTTGACTTCCTCTATAGATGGCCTGTAAAGCAATTTAGGCAGTTTTTAATGTAAATTTTGTTTTGTTTTCCTGCTGTGTAATTGTGACTAATTTATTTGTAGCTAATAACCATTTGTTATTGTGATATATTGTAATGTTTTTGCATTGTATGTATATTTTAAACTTTAAAAAAATGTAAAAGTTGTTACTGTAGTCTTTTGTTTTGTTATAGTTATCTTACATGTTGCATTGATTAGCATTTTTGTTCAGCAAAACCAAACACTACTTTGTAAAATTATGGGATTGAGAGTATGAATAACTTATGCTAATGAGCTGACTGGCTGTATCTTGTACAGAGTTTGTTGTGTGTTGGGAGCGTGCAGATTTCATCTCAGGTGCATTTTTTGTTGAGAGTGGCTGAGAAATGTTTTCGGTTGATTTTCCAGCTTCTCCCGTGCATGTAGTGTGTAGTCCAGTTGGAGCATGCCCTCAGACGGTGTGTTCAATGTTGAATGTGCTGTGGCCGTTTGTCCACACACAATCTAGGCAGTCATATTATTCTATTCATCATTGTTGTTGACCTGCTTGTTCACTGATTGGTCCATTCATTGTTAATATCATTGTAGCCTCGTTTTGACCCTGACTCCTGCAACTCATTTGTTTCATCAATTAAAAAAAAAAGAAATACAATAAGAAATATCGCTGGTCTCATTGTTTTCTTCTTTTGATTTAAATGAATTTGTGAAGAAATATATGTATGTGCATGTAAAACAGGTAAGACAGGGCGAACTTTGAACAACAAATGTGATAGTATCAGGTAAATATCGCAGTCCAAAAGTATTCCCGCCCTACATCGCCCATTGGATTTTTACTTTCTCGTATATACGAAGTATAGAGAAAGTCGTGTAATCGTGCAAAAAAAAAATAAATAAATCAAGATACGTTTTACTCCTCCCTGAGTCGGAAAAACATAGTTTTGTAATCTTGTCTGTGTGTGTGTGTGTAAACACGATACCTTGAGTACCGTTACAGCTAGGTTGATGAAATTTCATATGTACGTATTATATCAAAATCGTAGATCCGTATCAACATTTGAGCGATTTCCGATAACCGGAAGTGGAACTTTTTCTACTATGAACTTTTTAAAAGAGTACTATTTCAGATAAAACTCCCGTTTATTTTTTTTTAAAAGGTAGCGGTATAACTACCCAAACATACAAAAGCGCTATGCCTACAGCAACACTAGTTACAAATGTATTGAGACAAGCTCTAACATTTTGTTAAAAGAATCAGATTTCATTTCCAATAGTCAGGTTTTTAAAATTTTCTAGATATCTAACTCAAGCAGTAGTATGAGTACATGGGCGCCAACTTATCAATTTGAAAAAAAATTAGTACCCATCCTGCAAGATGGTAGTTGTTTGAATACGATTGTCCCATGCTATACTATACACCAGATACCATCATCTTATATTTTCACTGGATCTTTGAAGACATCAAACTTAAAACATAGATCTAATAATGCATGTATACACGATTCGAGACCGACCGCAGTAAATCTACTCATTATCTTCTTACTTAGACTTTGGCCGGTCGTCCCTAGCCAGTTCGCGAACTGGCGACCGGAGGTTACGTAGGCGTCTGAACCAAATGTCGGACAACAAAAGGGAGAAATCAAGTAGACCAATCACCGAGCCTTGGTCGGACTTCATGATAAATGCTGACAAAACTAATCGTATTCCACTTGTTCGTACTCTGCGCACTACTTGACATTTTTATGCAAGTTTAACATAACATTTGCTTGTTTGTCAAGTTACATATGCCAACATTACTAAGATACAAAGACTAGAAATCATGGACAAATAGCCTATACCAGTAGCGTAGCGAGGGGGGGGGGGGGCGGGGGGGGTACATATGTCCCCGGGCGCCGACCTTAGGGGGGGCGCCAAATTGAAAGTTTGAGGGGGGGGGGTGCAAATGAAAAGTTCGAGGGGTGGGTGCAAATCGAAAGTTTGAGGGGGGGGGGGTGCAAATGAAAAGTTCGAGGGGGGGGGGGGTGCAAATCGAAAGTTTGAGGGGGGGGTGCAAATGAAAAGTTCGAGGGGGGGGGGGTGCAAATCGAAAATTTGCTCTCGAGGGGGCGCCAAATTGGAAGTATGTCCCCGGGCGCCGGGAAGGGTCGCTACGCCTCTGGCCTATACCACAAAGCTGCCCCCAGCCCTGTAAACATTGAATAATTAGCGCGCCCCCCCCCCCCCAACACACACAAATCCATTTCTGAGAAAGGATCTAGGAATTCCCTCTGCCGACCCCTCACCCCATGTTATTACTGAGTTACTCCCTTCTTGAAAATACATTATTCGTTATATTTGGTAAGCAGGTGTTCTTTGAGGTATTTCTAATGGGAGGGGGGGGGGTATAGGTGAGAATAATTTGCAGGTTAAATGTAAAAATGACAAACGGCTGTGTAATCCAAGTTTTCAAAATTTTCATCTTGTAACAAGGTATCGAAATTATTGATTTTAGGCTAATACATTGAAGTAACTTGACTGATTTTGTTATTTACCTTAATTAACAATCAACATCGGCCTAATTTCACGATCATAACAGTTTAAAGTTCACAACTAGACTACCTGAAATCTGTTCAAGACCAGTTAGTCGTAAGGTAGAGTAAAATTGGGTAAGATGAGTTTGGGAAGAGAAGGTTGATTAAGGGGTGAGCGGAAAAAAAGTCACAGGAAAAAAAACACAGAAAAAAGTCACAGTTTTTGCTAGGAAAAAAAGTCACAGAAAAAAAGACTCAGTGGAAAAATTTTATCGGAAAAAAAGTCACAGAAATAAAGTCACAGAAAAAAAGTCACAAAAATCTTTTTAGAAATCTTTTTATTAATTTGATCAAAATTGTAAAATTTTGTATGTTTATTGTTGTGGGTTGTATTTTTTTTATAGCATTAATTATTTATAGACGTTAAAAGCATTATGATTTATAACAATTGTAAGTAACAATACTCTAAGATAATAACACAACAATCTCAACATTTGTTACGTATTTAGTTAAATACGCGGTAGAAAAGTTAATTATAAAAGAAATTTAGGCACATTTTGCCGTAGGCTATTCTCTGGTCGGCCTCTCCTCAGTAGGCATGGTCCGAACATATTTTGTGTTGTTGACGTTATGCGTCATCGACAGTCTTTGAACCTTGTCGGCTTTCCGTTTTGATCCTAATTTTTGTTATGTAATGAGCGTGATAAATGTGGGTAGTAAAGGTGGTTGAACTAAACATAACTATTGTAGCCATGAGTTGAGGGCAGCAAGTCAGATGAACTCACCATTTCACGGTAATTTAATATTGGTATTTTAAAAAGAAACACGATGACAAACATGGACTTTGGAGCATTCTATTAAATGCTACTAATCTTAAGTTTAAAATAATTACAATCTACATACTTTATTATAAATATTTTTAGATGAATTATAAAAATTCCTATGCGTATACAGCCTACACTCATTACATTACATGTAATTAATCCTAAGTTAATTTGCACTCTCTAAATATTTAATACATAAAAGTATTAACAAATATCATTCAAATATATATTTGTGACTTTTTTTCCTGTGACTTTTTTTCCTGTGACTTTTTTTCCTGTGACTTTTTTTCTGTGTTTTTTTTTCCTGTGTTTTTTTTTTTTCCTGTGACTTTTTTTCCTACAATCGATCAAGGAGGGGAGGGTAGGGGAGAATAAATTAGAATGGGTAGAATCTAGGATAGAATAGAAGAATGTAATAAAGTAGAATTAAGTAAAACAGTAGAATCTTGTAGACTAAATTAGAATAGAACACAATAAGTTAACGTTTTGTGTCTAGTTATAGTTATTATCATTAATGGTTTTTTAAAAATGATTCTTTTATTACAACTAAAATCCTTCCATTAAATAAAAAGATAATATATACTGTAATGGATTGACGATAGAAGCATGTGGTTGTATATAAAACGTTTATTGGCCTTCAACTACATGATGATAACGAGAGAGGGCGGAAGTGACGAGAGACAAAGATATATATACATGTAAGGGACATCACTCAAGATAACAGTATAAATATAATACTAATACAAGAAGAGTGAGTTCCCTTGACTTCACAAGTCTCACTATATTACATATACTAAATCAATTTTTTAATATAAAATATTCCACGAAACAGCCCCCTCTTACTTATCAGACCTATTTCTTTTAACATAAAATTAAATCGTCGTCTTAATTTACCATTCCCATATACAACTTTTTTCCAAAAACATAGCTTCGCCTGCTCTGGTTCTAATTTGTGGAACAATCTTCCAAATAAAATAAAGCTATCTAGATCTGAAAATATATTCAAATCTATAATATACTACTAAAACTCAAGTTTGTTTACATGTTTGAATATTTATTTATTTGTTTGTCTGATTTGGAATAGTTTTTCTTTTAAAAATACAAACAAGTCTGAGACTTGGCGGGGCACTGGGCAGGTGAAGTAGAGTTTAGTAGAGTTTTTAAAATATAAAAAAACGTCTTTTTGAATGTGGGGGTCTGGTTATTTTGGGATGATAAGTGCTGGCAGACGTGATGTCATTTATGGATGACCCCCCCCCCCGAAACCCACAGTTATCTAACTAGATAACGGGTAGTCTAGTCGACTACACTAAAACTACAATTATTTAATGACCTCTCTAACTGACTCATTGTAACATTTCTCATTCATCTATTATATTCTCTTTTTTTTATCTCATTTTGTATTATAACTATGTAACATTATTTCTTTATTCTACATTTTAGTGCTATGTTACTGCTATGTGTTATTGGATTGTTTTATTTGTTTAAACGGCCAATGTGAAAAAAAGGCCTTCGTGCCTACAATTGTAACAGTGTTTTTAATAAATTTGAAATTTGAATACAGTTATTTGTTTATTCGTCCAATTATGGTGTAGGGTATTATTTTATAATTTTAGTTAAAAGTAACGGAAAGGTGAATGATGTTTTTAATGCTTTTAGTTTTTTTCTACGATTGGGTTGTCACTTCTGCTAAGATTTTACTAGACTAGATCTAGATTTCGATAGATTCTTCTCTAGACCTAGATCTCTAGATAGATTAGATTTAAAAAATATAATTCTGGAACATGAGTTGGTTGTAAGCGTATCAATTTTTTCTTTATCAGCTTTTAACACTGATCAGTTAGTTACCAAATGTTTTATCATTAAAAATAAAAGCTTTGCCTCGATGTAGAAAGGGGTTGGGAAGAGGGAGGAAAGGCTCATTGCACCCCAGAAAGACCGCCCCTGAAATAAAGGGAAGTGTTTGGGAAAGGAAAATGAGCAGATAACTCTAAATGCACAGTTACCGTAACACCAGAAAAAAGTTTTCAATAACCAAGACTAGGTTAGAATAGATCATAGTCTAAGTTAGCTGTATTTATTAGAATTTGTAATACTGCAGCCAGATCTAGAATTCTAGTATTATTTTAATAAATATATGTATTTTTAACTAGTCTATATTTATATATTAGCCTAGGCCTAATCTAATGATATTTATTTCGATTCCTAGTCATAGCATCAGAATTATTTCAGAATTAATAATTCTCTAGAAACTAGAAATCTAGTCACATTCACAATTTATTAATTAGATCTAGATCTAGATCTAGTAGTGAGTGCTGAAATAAAAATATAATCTAGATCTAGAAAATATAGAATAAATACTGGACTGGTACTAGATTCTACTGTAAAATGTGTAAACTGTTGTAAAGTAATGTAAAGGAGTAAAGGCTGTATCTGTATTGTAACTATTATTCTCTAAATTATTCTTTATTCTCAGGATTCTCAATACATTCTAGAATCTAGATCTAGAATCTATTCTGTTCTGTGTAGTTGTAGGGTCTGTGTTGGCCTGCAATACACTCTACACTGTAGAGTCTACAGTAGTCTACAGTCTTACATCTTACACTGAGTACAGCTGAGTGACAGTGAGGTGAAGTGAACTGTGAAGAGAGAGAATGGCAGAGTCAAATCAATCATCTCCCAATTTATCTCAACAAAATCAAACTCCAAGTACTGTAACAGAAACAGTTCAAGAAGAAGAAGAAGCCACACCGGTCAGTTTTCAATTTAAAAAAAAAATAATAGGCCTGTAGCCTAATTTATTATATTATTAGGCCTAATTGCTTTTCTTTTTAAATCTGAAATTTAGAATTCTCTAATTTCTCTTAATAAACAATTAAATAGTAGGCCTTATTCCTGAATAGTTTAAATAGAAAAAAAGCCAACTAGTACTACTTTACTCAACTTTACTTATTACCGTTAATAGTTGACTAAATTTCTATAATGATAGTTATGCTATTTTGTCTGTTTGTCGGGAACGCTCTAGACAAGCAAAATAAAAAGATGCAGAGTGAAAAACCATGTCGTCACATGGAACGTCTAGGAAGATTTCGAAATGAAGCGAAATGTGTACTGTTCTAAAGCCGGAAGAGTCCCGCCTGTTCTCCCACCCCAAATAAAATACAATTTTTGTACAAAAAAAATATACTTTTACTTTTTAATACTTATATTTAAAGTGTCACCCTTTAGCAGTGTCACCTGGTGTGGTCTGCACTTCCTGCCCCCTCCTTTTGATGCTTCTCTTTGAGGATAGCTTCTGTTTGAGGATAGCTTCTGTTTGAGGATAGCTTCTGTTTGAGGATAGCTTCTGTTTGAGGATAGCTTCTGTTTGAGGATAGCTTCTGTTTGAGGATAGCTTCTGTTTGAGGATAGCTTCTGTTTGAGGATAGCTTCTGTTTGAGGATAGCTTCTGTTTGAGGATAGCTTCTTTATCTACCATTAGTAGCTGCCAGTCTCTAAAATATAATGTGCGGAAATAATTTATGCAAAAATATTTTTTAAAAAATTTGTTAATATATCTAAAATATTAATTTCAGAGTCCCCCAGTACTTCAACTTCGATTACAAGCAAAAAATGGACACAAAGTGAAATGGGCTACAGATACAGTGGACAACGAATTTATGGGGAAGAAGAAATCTAAATGTAAGCACAAATTTTGAGCTGCCAATACAATCTGAAATTTAAAGTTGATCTTCCTCACATGACGTGTTTAGTTTTTGTTGATATACTGTAACGGACACCTATCTACCAGCCAGATAGATGGTGAACGCCCCCGGATTCTTTCTTGGGGTTATATGCAAATGACCTAAAGCCTAAGTGAATGAAAACTAACTCAACAACTCACTAGGGCTCGATTTCGAGGTCTAGGGAAAACTAGTGAAACTATTGAAGTTAACAACTCATTCAATCTGCATACAACCTTTAATAAGTGAACACAGTTGTGGCAGAACACAAGGTTAAACAAGATAAAATATTTAGTTTAGAAAATAACAAAACCCAACTTACGAAGCGTAAGAAAAAATACTATCACAGATTCTAACACTTTATAAAAATAGCCACAGGTCACATAACACTGCTATAGCATCAAGAATCACTTGGCCACAAGTAATATAATACTAGAATACTTAAACAACTTAAGAATGCATAGCACACTCAGGACTTAAGCTCTCTCACGTTCAAATGGTCAGAATGGACTGCCGGTCAAAATGGACGGCCTGGTCATAATGGACTGCCTTGGTGTGTTACCAAGTACTTAAGTCATACGACCACACAGGTCGAGGGCCACCCTGAGGGTCATGGGATCTACGCCACCTTGGGCGAGCGTGATCCAGGCCACTGCGTAACAGTGCCACCCTACTCGGCTCCGAACCGAGGAATTGAACCTCGGCCGCCGCCGTGGCGCGCCGAGATTCTAACCATCAGGCCACTAATGGTATTCCTAACCACTGTGCCACACCACAGACTGGTGAGCTACCATTCTCGGTTTCCCTCCGAGGAATGGAACCTCGGCCGCCGCCGTGGCGCGCCGGGATCCTAGCCACTAGACCACATATGGTGTTATAACAATGTCAAACTAAAACATTACTAGACCTCAGTAGGTCACAATACCAGTCTAAAACTGATGTTACTGTGTTGCAGGTTGTTGCATATATGAAAAGCCCAAAGTGTTTGGAGAGTCAGATACATCGTCTGATGAAGATGACAATGAAGGGTGCACCCCACATTGCAGGGGCCATAAGAAGAAGTGCTACAGGCACCACAAGCCCCATAGCTCAGACACTGGGAAAGATGAACACAATGACCAGGATAGTCTCCATAAAGATGGTGAAAATTAACAAATGTTGATAGTTTTGGTATTTATATTTGTATAGCTTTTTAAAATTATTTTTCTGTTGGGTTGTCCTTCGTACATTATAATTGTTGTTACAGTATTCAAGTTTTTTGTTTACAATTTATTCTGTATATATTCAAATTGGCTTGGATGAAATGACCAAATCAAAAAGAAGTAAAATTATTTTAATGAAGGTCATTTTGGTTTATTTAATTCTAGCAAGTCATTTTTATACCTATTTTTATATGTGAACCTAGTATATATTGATGTTTTTGACAGTTTACCTAACTTGTAGACAAGCAGATAAGAGCTTAAATAGCTGGGGGTGTTTGGAGCTACAGGCTAGGGGTTGGGGGTATTTTCAGCTACAGGCTAGGGGTTAGGGGTGTTTGCAGCTACAAGCTAGGGGTTGAGTAATATTTCTTGTCAAACATCTTTTATAAATGTACACATATTTTTTACTCAGTATGTTCATTGCTTCGGTTGTTTACTTTAATGAACTCACTGACAGATTTGTTTTTCTAATATCAAGTTTGCTAAAACTGAATGGAGCAATAGCTATTGCTATTTCCATAAAGAATTTTTTTTTTATTGTCATCATTGCTGTATCAGTATATGGACTCAAGTGAAGCAAAAAAACACACACGATATATTTACCCTCAATTGTAAAAAAAAAACATTTTTAAATTTATTTTTCTTATGTTCTCAGTTTGATTTATTGTTTTACTGTGGGGGGGTTTCTATAATTTGAAGTAAAATGTTATTGCTTGGTCTTGGAATTTTGTGGGTTTCTATATTTTAATGTAAAATGTCGTTGCTATGTCGTGAAATTGATAGGTTAGTCTCAAAAAATATTTTTATTTAGCAAAGCGTTAGCTAAATCATGTAAATGTGGATAGAATGTTTGTCTGTGTAAAAATCCTTTTCTACATTTTTCTGTCAACTTGTATTAAAAGTTTGATTTTGTAATAAACATGTAAATTTGAAAGAAATGTACATTTCAGCATTAATTTTAAAATAACTGTCAGAAACATTTTGTGTCAATGTATTGGGCCTATCCAAGAAAAATTGTTCTGGCTACTGTAAAAAGTCTTTCACACTTGTTGATAGTTTGTAGCTGTCATGTTTTCTCTCTCCAGGTCCAAGCCCAGGGCCTAGTAGGTCTGATGATGCAAGTCCCACTTGATGTGTTATGTGCTTGCTTTTGCCCTGACAGCAGTTCATCTACAATTGTGATAAACAATTTCTACCGACCATTAGACTGAAATGATTTGACGTTTTTAAATGGCTCCTGTAATTATGTGTAGCACTTGGTAAATTTGTCAGAATCCTATATTAGCTGAACTAGCCCTATGTTTTTCTAAGTCATGCAACTACTTTGTTACTTCCATAATAGAATTATTGTTTGATACATACTATATAAGTGATAGTATATATTTCTTTGTTACAATTTGAAAAAAAAACATGACATTACTTTATCGAATGTTGCTACCAAAAAAAAGAGATAAGAATGTTTAAATTTTGCTCCATTTTTTACTTGAAATATAAGAAATGTTTTGCTAGAATTTAGTAGGTAACTAGTTGGCCAACAGTAGAAGATTACTGGCTGAGACACTGAAAACATCAGCTTGTTGTAACCTCTCCTAATGTTTTTGCTTACCAATGCACAGTGACTTTGTAAATATATTGTGATTGTATAGACTATTCATCTCTATATAAAATCTAGACAAAAATTGTTAGATGTTCATGTCTTTTAATGTGTACATGTGTATCCTATACTACTAGTATATACAACATACAGAATGAAGACATCCATATGTATGATAAAGTTAGTTGAGTGTCTTAATAAAAGATTTTACATACCACATTTACATGACAAGGGGAGTCAACAAGCTCAAACAAAAATCAATAAAACAAAAAGTTTATTCAACTCAGAGGCAGAAACGATTAATGCTGCAAAAGATGTTGAAAAAGTCTAAGGCACATTAAAATGCAACAAGTGAATTAAAAAGACCAGATAGTTATTCCAAAAAAAGTATTTACAAACATTAAATATTTTTGTTTGGTATGAATGTATGCGTTTTTTAACTTGCTAATTGTGCCAGCCTCATCATTCTAATAAAACAATAATGAATAAAAGATATCATTTGTTATCATGTACACTTACAAAAAGTTTGAGACAAGTTTTTACAAAGATAAGACAGTCAGGTGAAAGAGTAGGCAAGAAAGAGATGAGGCACGTAGTCCACAGCATAATTTGAACAAAAAACTGGAAACATGAATACATCTACCGTAAAGAGGTAATGATGGGTTTCTAAATATGATTCCCTATGATTCTTTATCTTGTTTCTCTAATTTCTCAATTTAAATACAGCTAACAACAGTCTACAATTGTACTTTAAGAGCTGAAATGCAAAAGGAGAGAAAAGTATAAAAATTATTTTGGTAAGATTGCTCTGAGAATGTATACTGGGTTTAACTGTACAATTATTTACACAAAGCACCAATTAAAACTTTTATAGTTTTGATTTTGGTTCACTTGAAAGCACCATTTAAAATGTATATATTAATAACAGTGTCAGAATTCTTTCACGCCTAAATGGATGTCCACCTCTCTATAGTATAAGTTAAACACAGTTATAAAATTTACATTAGGTAAAGTTACTTGTTTATATGCTTGATTACATTTTTATGTAAGTTAAGAAATATTTGAATGATATACATAATTTTATTTAGTAATATATGGGGAATTATTGCATAAATAAATATTTTCCTACTTCTAACTAAAATTGTGACAACTTCAAGTCAGGCCAGCAAATGTACTTAACATTTACCCTTGCTGAATTCAACTATTTAAGTCCACACATCAAAATGGCCATTACTTAAGTCAAAAGTAACAAAGAAAAAAGCACAAGTCAAGATATTACATTTTGGGCCCAATGTGTAGAACATCCATAACAAAGGTAACAGCTGCCAAGGGATCTTCAAAGTCCTTAATGTTATCCCTGGACAGGACCCACGCTGGCTGAATCTTGCGCCGTTTGGATTTGCAAGGTGTCATTACTGGAAGAGTGTAGTTGCAGGATTTCATGGCTGCCAGTTTGGCTTTGGTTACCTGCCTGGTTTGGTTGGCCCGTTGTTTGCGCAGCGTAAGGGCATGAACACTCTGTAGTCTTTCAACAATGTGGGGGTGTTGCATTATTTGCTGAGGACCAACCAATTTAAAATTTGATGAATTTAATTGAGATAACTCCATGTTGTAAGCTCATGTAATAATTAATTTATTAATAAAATGAGCCACCAACGCTATCAGCTCATCGCATAGATGTAAAGTTCTACTTCTATAAGACTTACCACTCTGCATCCTTCCTTCAAGCCCAGGATTCCCAACAGCATGCAGCTGTTGAAGAAGATGAGACCTTTCTCTCTGAAGATCTGCAGCAGCTCAAGAATAGTGGCAATGCTCTCTTCTGGCTCTATCACAGCCTCCACCGTTTTATCATACTAAAAAATTGTTGGTTAAATATTGGTTTACTAAATCGTTGATTGTTAAGTATTGGTTTACTGAAACATCATTATTTGTTGAATATTGATTTACTAAAAAATTGTTGGTTAAACATTGGTTTACTACAAAAATGGTTAAATAATGATTCACTAAAAATTGTTGGTTAAATATTGGTTTACTAAAACAGTTTTAGTTGTTTTACTAAAACGTTAAGTATTTTTTAATTAAAACATTTGTTAAATATTGATTTACTAAAACATCTTAAGTTAAATATTGACTTACAAAAATTGTTAAATATTGTGTTACAAAAATTGATAATTATATATTTTCTAAAACAACCCCCAAAAAATAACAGTATAAGGGAAACTACTCTGGTTGTAAAAAAATAAACCAACTAAAAGTGTTCCCACCTTTGACAAATTCAGTAGAATGTTGACTGCATATTTTATAAGCTCCATGTGGGGGACACTGCGGTTGCAGCTGTTGATCAGGCGATACAGCACAGAAACAGCATTCACCTCCACCATTTTTAAACAGCACACAGGTGAGAGTCGAGTGGAGACCTCTGGCAGAGTTCAAGAAAATAATAACTGACAGAGTTTACATCACTACAGTGGAGACCTCTGGCGGAGTTCAAGAAAACAATAACTGACAGAGTTAACATCACTACAGTGGAGACCTCTGGCAGAGTTCAAGAAAACAATAACTGACAGAGTTTACATCACTACAGTGGAGACCTCTGGCAGAGTTCTAGAAAATAATAACTGACAGAGTTTACATCACTACAGTGGAGACCTCTGGCAGAGTTCTAGAAAATAATAACTGAGTTTACATCACTACAGGATCTTTAACAACATCTGCTAGTACTTACATAAGTAACCATCTAATAAAATTACCAAATAAGAAATCATAATGGGCTATAGAGAGAACAAATATTTTACCACAATTTATAATACAATTTTTTTTTTTTCAATTATAAAACCACCAGTTTAGATTTTTTAAAAACAAAAACATAAGTTAAAAGTACTTAAATTAAAAAAAAAAAGCAGATTTTAGAAAGAGAAAAGTAATTCCTGCACAGCCAGTGAGCTGATTTTGTAGAGATGACTATGCTAATAACTTTAACAGCAGTCTAAAATTAATTTGTTTTTGTCAATGTTGGCACTAGCCTTACCTAAATGCATTAAAGCCTCCAGAATATAAGCCAGGTCTTTTTCTTTCAAGAGATAGTCCAAGGCAGATGATGTACGTGAGCCTAGGGTTTGCTCATAGGTGGCAGCGCGGGTTGCCTCTTGCAGACGCCTTCTGGTCAGGGCAAGCTTTTTATTCTTTGAGTCTCTGCGAGCCACATAACCACGCCACAAAGCCTACAACAAACCATTTAAACAGCATTTAAAAATAAAACACAATTTCACAAACCCACGTAACCACGCCACAAAGCCTACACCAAACCATTTAAACAGCATTTAAAAATAAAACACAATTTCACAAACCCACGTAACCACACCACAAAGCCTACACCAAACCATTTAAACAGCATTTAAAAATAAAACACAATTTCACAAACCCACGTAACCACGCCACAAAGCCTACACCAAACCATTTAAACAGCATTTAAAAATAAAACACAATTTCACAAACCCACGTAACCACACCACAAAGCCTACACCAAACCATTTAAACAGCATTTAAAAATAAAACACAATTTCACAAACCCACGTAACCACGCCACAAAGCCTACACCAAACCATTTAAACAGCATTTAAAAATAAAACACAATTTCACAAACCCACGTAACCACGCCACAAAGCCTACACCAAACCATTTAAACAGCATTTAAAAATAAAACACAATTTCACAAACCCACGTAACCACGCCACAAAGCCTGCACCAAACCACTTAAACAGCATTTAAAAATAAAACACAATTTCACAAACCCACGTAACCACACCACAAAGCCTACACCAAACCATTTAAACAGCATTTAAAAATAAAACACAATTTCACAAACCCACGTAACCACGCCACAAAGCCTGCACCAAACCATTTAAACAGCATTTAAAAATAAAACACAATTTCACAAACCCACGTAACCACACCACAAAGCCTACACCAAACCATTTAAACAGCATTTAAAAATAAAACACAATTTCACAAACCCACGTAACCACGCCACAAAGCCTACAACAAACCATTTAAACAGCATTTAAACATAAAACACTATTTCATAAATCCACATAACCACGCCACAAAGCCTGCAACAAACCATTTAAACAGCATTTAAAAATAAAACACAATTTCACAAACCCACGTAACCACACCACAAAGCCTACACCAAACCATTTGAACAGCATTTAAAAATAAAACACAATTTCACAAACCCATGTAACCACACCACAAAGCCTACAACAAACCATTTAAACAGCATTTAAAAATACAATATGATTATACAAGCCCACTTATCCCACCTCTAGAAAGCCTGATTCATTAAAAAACTCACCTGAAGTTTGACAGATGCCTTTTGTCTCGTCCTTTCTTCATGAAGAATATTTAATCTCTCATTTAATTCAGCCTGGAAAAAATACTGGAATTTAATGGCAAGCTAACACATTGTTTTTTTAGAAATGAATAAAATGGATTTTAAAATTTTGTCCAGGTGCTGTTATTATAAAAAGTTGAATCTGTATTGGTTTCTCAACAGGACAAAATTTTAAAAGGTTAATGCATAAAAATACCTATATAAATATGAAAACAAAAGTAAAAGTTAACTTCCATCTTTCTATTTTTTCAAGAGTGTTAAAAACTACAAATATGCAGGTCCTACACTGTGAAAAAAACTTTTTACTCACTGAATACTTTTTCCTCACAAGGAACCCTCTCACAGCTGCCTGCACCAAGGTCAAGGCTTTTTGCTTCTTCCTCATCTCTTCCACTTCCTGTCTAGCCTTCTTCCCTCTGACTAAAGACTGAAGCAGGATCACAGAGTGACGGAATGCTAGGTAGCGCTTTCTGGCAGCATACATTCTATACACAGACTGAATAATGGCAGCGGACGAGGACAGCTTTTTCTGAACAAGGAGAGCGGCAAACTCTCTCTTCGCCTTTTGGTTTGCTACAAATTTCTGGAATGTTCTCTGGATGACTCTGGCTGCTGAAGCTTCCACCTGGTGTTGTTTATGTCTGTAGAGACGATAAGCTCTTTGGATGATTCTAGCTGCGGTGTGCTGAACTTTGTTCTCCATCTTCCGGTGTTTGGTGAACATAAAACTTGTCAGAGTTTGACTACAACACTGAGTGTTGGTCACTGTTTCTTGATAGACTGACCAGTGGGTGTAAACATAAACAGCTGATTTGTCTCTCGTCAACTCCCTGACCTTCCTCCAAGCACGCACAACTGTCTGAATTTTGACAACAGCCTGACGTACCTTCAAAAACCTGTCCCTGTCCCTTCTCATCAGCTGTTTCTGCCTGACCTGCCTCTGCACCCACACCACACAGCGTCTGGTTGAAGAAAATCTTTTCCTGGCAATAAACCTCCTCACACAGCTTTGTATCACAGTCACAGCAGTCAAAAGTCTCACAAATTTCTCTCTCTCCCGTTTCATTCTCACGAGGCTCTGAATTTTCAAAGCTGCAGCCTGATAGGTTAAAAATTCTCTCCTAAGTTTTCTCCCCTCTAAGATTTCTCTCCACCTCACCTGGATGATCCTGCTAGCCAGACGCATCCTCTCAAATCTCCTACGGTAAGCAAACCCTTTCACTAGGCGCTGCAGCAACAAAACTTGTTGCATGCTTCTCTTAAACTTCTGCTGGGCCAAGAAAGATCGTACAAATTTTTGTATGGTTGTAGCAGCTGCCTGCCTTTTTTTCTTCCTCTTCTTTTCTAAATAATTTCTCATATTCCTTTGTAAAACAAATGCACATTTCTCTCGCTTTATTCTTTCAGCTTCTCTCAATTCTTCAATTAAGCGCAGTTTATTTTTTCTTTCAATCTCCAACAACTCTGCTTCTCGTTGTCTGGCTATCTCTCTTTCAACTTCCTTTCTCCTGTCTGCTACAACTTTCTTGGCTTCACGGATCTGCTTTAAGCTGAGCCTGCTCCTCTCAATCAGGCAGACGGCGGCCTTCATTCTTTCCACATCTCTCCTGACACACCTGCCCTCTTGAAGGGCGCGGAAACGCCTTTGAATACAGACTGTTGCAGCACGTAATAACAAGAAATCTTGGCGCTGGCTCCACCCACGATAGATGGACTGGATTTTAGTAGCAGCCAAATTCTGGAGGTCAATGTCCTGCTGAGCCAGCCTGCGAGACCTGACAGATCTGTAGAATCTCTGGATGACAACACTAGACTTTCTGATGAGGACAAACGCCTCCCTGAAAACTTGGCCTAGAACAAAAGCTCTGTAATGTCTCTGAATGACAATGGCGGCAGATCTCATGGTCTTGTATTTTTTTACTGCTAGTCTACATCTCACCAGGGCTTGAATTTTGACAACCGCATGACAGACATGGAGGTATTCTTTTTTCAGCCTGTAGACCCTGTAAGCTGATTGGATAGTTTTTGCTGCCTGTTTCTGCTGTAGGAATCTCTGGCGTATTTGTTTTGCCAATCTGACCTCTCTCAGTCTGGTCTGAATGACTAAAGCAGCTTTCTTTTTTAACAGGAATTTTTTACGAGCTGTAACTCTTCTAAAAGCTGTCTGTAAAACTTTGGCAGCAGCAACTCTCTTCTCCAACCTCTGACCTAAAATTTCCCGCCACCTCCTCTGCACCAAGATGGTGGCTTGCTTGAGCTGTTTACCTGCCAAGTTCTCACACCGCTTCTGGAGGGTGAGGGCTTCCAGCTGCTGCGCCAGGTACTTCTGTCTGCAGGTGAACCGCCTGTAACCGGCCTGTAGAACCAGCACAGCCTGCCTTGTTTTAAAAAACTCTTGTCTCTGGTACCTGCTCCTCCACCAGCTTTGAATAGAAACAGCAGCTTTTCTCTGACCTATGAACTCTGACCTGCAATGTTTTGCCAACACATTGGCTCTGTGCCAGCTTTGTATGATCAGTGTGGCCTCTCTTACACGAGTGTAGCTCTGTCTCTGTGTGTACATTCTCCAACATGACTGCAGAGTAATGGCAGCATCTTTCATTTTGTTAAATCTCTTCAAACAAGTAAAACCTTTCCAAGTCTTCTGAATGAGAACTGCGCACTTGTTTTGTCTCTGTGATTGTAGAACCAGCATCAGCCTACGTGCTTGCACCATCTTCCAGTGTGACTGTAGGACAAGCGCTGATTTTTTCAGACAGCTAAACCTCTTCCTGCATCGCCAGCCTCTGGAGTATTTCTGCAAGGTAACCACGGCAGTCAACATTTTTTCTTGTCTGAGTTTTCTCTCTCTCTGTGCCTGTCTCCAGTACCTCTGTATCTGGACTGTAGAGGCTCTCACCTGCAAGTATTGCCTCCTTGCCTTCATACCTCTCACGTGCTTCTGAATTTTAACTGCAGCTCTTTCCATTTTCTCTAACTTAAGTGTCTTCAATTTTCTTTTTGATTGCTTTACGCGCCAGTAGTTTTGTAAGGTAATGACAGCAGATTTATATTTGTGATATTCCTTCTGACATTTGTATGCTCTAAAAGATTTTTGTATGAGTATTGCACATTGCTCCCTGCGAACCAATTTTAGTCTTTCCATTTCTGTTTTTGCTAGCAGCATTCTCCAAAAGCTTTGAATGACGACAGCAGCTTTCCTCAGTGAAATGAATCTCCTCTGCATCATTCGGCCTCTCCAAACCTTCTGAAGAACCAAGACGGCCTGTGTGTGTCTGCTGAGTTTCAGCCCAGCAAGTTCCCTCTCAGCCAGAACACTCCGCCAGTGTTTCTGTAAGACAACCACCGCTGATCTCTTCAACAAAAATTTCCTGCGCTGGATGCCAGCTTGAAGCACACTCTGAACAATCACGGCAGATTTAGCTCTTCTCTCAAGCTGAAGCTCTCTCAGCTGTCTCTGGGCCAAACATCTCCTCCAGTGTTTCTGCAATACAGTGGCAGCACTTTTCTTGCGCAGGTACATCTTGCGCCCTCTAACAGCCCTGACAACACTTTGGACAATGACAGCAGCCCTGTTGTCCCTGGCCTGCTGTAGCTGTGCAAACAGCTTCAGCGCCTGGTGCTTTCTCCAGTGTTTTTGGAGCACGACCACGGCATTCTTCTGTCTGATGAAGGCCTGGCGCTGGGCCACACACCTGACAACACTCTGCACCACAACAGCAGCGCGGACAGTTCTCTCACGCCTCAGCCTCACCAGCTCCCTCTCTGCTAGACACCTCCTCCAGGTTTTCTGTACAACCACGGCAGCTTTTTTCTTTTTCTCAAACAATCTAGCCAAGATCCAACTTTTTAAGATGCTCTGAATCAAGATGGCCGCTCTGTTCTCTCTCTCAGTTCTCAGTCTCTTCAGCTCAGCTCTGGCAAGTTTACGCCTCCAACAACACTGAACAGTGACGCAAGCTTTCTTCATTTCTTTATATTTTCTCTCACACAGTCGCCTGCGCACAAATTTCTGGATTGTTGTTGCAGCACAATGTAGACGAGCCTCTCTCAAAGCTCGCAGCTGCTGTTTGGCATGGAACATTCTCCAGTTTTTCTGTATAGCTACAGCGGCTACCCTCAACTTGTTGAACCTGTTCCTACAAATCTGGCGCCTCATGTATTTCTGTATGACAACAGCGGAGTTTTTCATCAGCTCAACTTTCAACATGGCCACCTTTCTCCTGGCTAGTTGCCTTCTCCATAAGGATTGTATTTTAACGGCCGCAGCACGCTGCCTCAGGAAGTCTTGACGACACTTGAGACCCCTCAAGTGTTTCTGTAACACAGTGGCCGCCAGCTCTTGTCTGTCCAGCAAGGTTTTTGTCTGCTGCTCCTCCCTCAGCTTAGCGGTCAGTCTGCGGGCAGCGTGTGCACGCCACAAGCTCTGTATGACCACAGCTGACCTGGTTTCCTTCTTCAACGTTTCAGCTGCCAGTCGCTCCTGTCTGAGGTTGTTGGCTGCTCTTCTTGCTAGCTGACTCCTCCACACAGCCTGTATACAGACGGCAGCTTTGGCTTGCTCGGTCAGAAGTTTTTTAGCAAGAAATGGTCGAATCCAGCGCTGGATTGTTACAGCAGCCTTTGTCCTTATCTGTTAATTGATAACAAAGGATAAAAAAAATAATTAATTTAACCTCCATATAAAGGACAATTTTGGCCACAGGTAAATTTAAAACCTCAAGGTACTATTTAAAATATAAAATAATTCAGAGCAAATTGACAGGTACCTGTCTCTTTTTGATGGCACGCCCCAACTGGCGCCTCCGCCAGACCATCTGAATAATTCTGGCAGCTCTCACTTCCTCTCTGATGTCTAGAAGCCTGGCACACAAGTAGGCCGTGTAGGTCGAAACGACCTTTTCATCAGGGATGGTGTTGGACATGTCAGCAGACTTGAGCATCAAAGGTACACCTCCAAGCTCTGACACCTGAGGCAACAAACACATTTTTTTTTTGGGTGTGGAATATTTAATTTAAGCTACATCTGCTACTTTATAAAAGTATCACATGCTTTTTTATATCAGAAAAATACTACATTTTGTAAAAGTAAAGTTCCCTTTTCAAACCTGACAGTCCATGGGGCAAGTGAAAGAGAGTTCACCTGTTTCTGTGACCTCGGCATATGAAGGGATAGTGTGGTCAGCACTATGCCCAGCTGCCTTTACTTTCCTTAACATGAGAAAGGTATCCATCAAAGTTGGGTGTATTCAATGAGGTTCTACTGAATCGAACTCTAGACTTTCGGGTTAGCAGTCTAGCGCTCTAGTGCTAGACCATAACTAATTTGTATAAAACTTAAAATTACCTTTTCATACAACGTTTTAAAGTTGGTTTTCTCATTGGTCAACAGTCTCTCAAACAATTCTGGATCATTTTCTGTGGGACAAACAAAAATTTACTCAAAATCAATAATAAAACATATTAAGATGTGCCTAAAACCAACTGAAACAAACTGTTAAATTACATTAATATATGGATTTATAAATGCAGACTGACCATTAGGGACCAGGCCACCCCCATGACCCCAGTCCATGCTGGCGTCAGGGTCCATCTCCACCTCACACTGTCTCTCAGCAGCCTCCTGGAAGCTGACCGAGGTCTGGAACCTGATGTCTGAGAGAGGCAGCAGGGCGGGGTGGTAGTGGTGGATCAGGCAACACAGGGCTCGGCCGTCAGAGAAGGAGACCGTGAAATTTTCAACCTGTTGATAAAAACAGAGGAGACGGTGACATTTTCAACCTGTTGATAAAAACAGAGGAGACGGTGAAATTTTCAACCTGTTGATAAAAACAGAGAAGGAGACGGTGAAATTTTCAACCTGTTGATAAAAACAGAGGAGACGGTGAAATTTTCAACCTGTTGATAAAAACAGAGGAGACAGTGAAATTTTCAACCTGTTGATAAAAACAGAGAAGGAGACGGTGAAATTTTCAACCTGTTGATAAAAACAGAGGAGACGGTGAAATTTTCAACCTGTTGATAAAAACAGAGGAGACGGTGAAATTTTCAACCTGTTGATAAAAACAGAGGAGACGGTGAAATTTTCAACCTGTTGATAAAAACAGAGAAGGAGACGGTGAAATTTTCAACCTGTTGATAAAAACAGAGGAGACGGTGAAATTTTCAACCTGTTGATAAAAACAGAGGAGACAGTGAAATTTTCAACCTGTTGATAAAAACAGAGACAGTGAAATTTTCAACCTGTTGATAAAAACAGAGACAGTGAAATTTTCAACCTGTTGATAAAAACAGAGACAGTGAAATTTTCAACCTGTTGATAAAAACAGAGACAGTGAAATTTTCAACCTGTTGATAAAAACAGAGACAGTGAAATTTTCAACCTGTTGATAAAAACAGAGACGGTGAAATTTTCAACCTGTTGATAAAAACAGTGGAGACGGTGAAATTTTCAACCTGTTGATAAAAACAGAGAAGGAGACTGAAATTTTCAACCTGTTGATAAAAACAGAGACAGTGAAATTTTCAACCTGTTGATAAAAACAGAGGAGAAGGTGAAATTTTCAACCTGTTGATAAAAACAGAGGAGACGGTGAAATAGGGGTCGGCGTGGTCAAGTCGGTAAAGCTCATGGTTGCTAAACCGAAAAGTCTCGAGTTCGAACCCTCAGGCAGATGAGGCTCATTAGCTGGGGACAGCCACTCTTCTAGAAGAGATAACTCCAAAATTAAACAACTGCTGCCTTGTAGTTTGTTCTTGGTTGGACAAAGGCTATGGAAGCAAATCCAAAAAGAAAAGCAGGCTGAAATCGGAGTCAATGGCCTCAATGGCGCAAAACCAGTTGACACGTAACGCTTAATTGTGTTGGAGGCGTGGTCGAGTCGGCAAAAAGTTCATGGTTGATACATTTGAACAGTCTCGAGTTCAAACCCACTGGCAGATAAATCTCGATCCCCTTCAACACTAATAATTAAGAACGAAGAAGAAGAAGGTGAAATTTTCAACCCGTTGATAAATCCAACTATTAATTTAATCAACTACTTGCAACTTATTAAAACAGAAATGTGCCTAGCTGAAGTTTTTGAGAACTTAAAAAACAAAAAAGTTTTTACCTTGACCCCATAATGTAGACAAACAAGTCGACACCACTGAAAAATGAGCTGCAATCTTTCATTGTCCATCAGGAACTTTGTATCTCCGGAGTCTCGTCTTGCTGTAAGCAGAAGGTTTTTTAAAAGTTATAATTGGTTTAAGATTAATGAAACAAGAATGACACTATTTGGACTAGAATAAAAAACAAGGGACGTTTTAATGAAACAAAACAATGTGAAATGTTTGACCTTGACATTCTTCTGAAGATAAAACTCCAACTTTTTGCATTGCCAGCTTTAGCTGCAGAGACTTGAGGAGCAGGTCAATCTCTTCCTTCAGCTGCTCCAAGTTTACCTGGATGGAGCTCTGGAATACATACAAACATTAGGACTCAATGACAGAAGAGTGGTTCAAGTATATCTAGCAGCAATGTTGTTCAAATATTCAATGATAAAATATTAAAAAAAAAAAACCCCAGCTGTGTGAAAACTGAGTGTTACCTGGAAGTGGATAATGAGGTGCCACAACAACATGAGCGTTTTCTCTCGGTGTCCATCCACCACGTCCCTAGGGGTGATTGGGTTACCTGGGATAGCAAGAGGTGACCAATATAGGAGCTAAAGACAGGTTACTGACCAGAGTGGACATGGTCACACAGTGGCTACAAGTTCACTTAGAGGCAGAAATTATAGGAAGTATTAGTGACACCTTCTGACTTATATAAAAAAAATTTATCTTCTGACCAAGCAGGCTGTTGTTGCTAAGATACCACACCTATAAAAGTTTTATCAAACATGGCAAAAGTAAACTATGCTCATACTAGCTAAAATGTATCAGTTAAAAAAAAGTACAACGCCTATCTTCCCTACGGCCACATACAATATAAATAATTATCTATTGACAAACTAAAAATCTGACGAGGTGAATGTCCAGCACATACTTTGAATGGTGGAAAAGTCCAAACTCCTCTCACACATGGCCTTAAAGAAAGCCTCCATGTTGTGAATCTTCTGCAAGCGACTGATAGCTGGGGCTCGCAGCTTTCCCATAATGCTCTGATTGCCAGCCAAAAGCTCCAAGACACGACTACAGATGGAAGGAAAACAAAAAACTCATCAGGTTGATAAACTGTCACTGGATTTAAGGCAAGCTTTAAAAAATTAGACCAACACTGAGTAAGATATTAGGTCAAGATTGAGTTAGCAACCAAAGAAGGTACCTGAGTCGCAGACCATCCCTAAGATCAGCACTCAATGTCTTCACAGCAAAATCAAACTCATCGATTGGCTTCTGGGTCTGGTTGACCATGTAGCCAAGATAGGCCAGATGGCGAGTCAAGTCTCCCTCACCACTCAACACCTCGCGGGAAAACTGGATCAAAATTTCTTTGCTCGACTGAAAAATTTATTTTTTATAAAAAAATTTTGGTTAAATTCTTGTTTATTTTACAGCAAAGGGACAAATACAATCTCAACTTGACTAGGTAATTTCATTATGTTCAAGTTAAAATGATTGGTAGCCTAATGAATGGAAAAGATGAATGTTTTCTTTACCTTAATTTCTGCATCTTTGCAGAAAAGGCAAGGGTCATGGTCAATCAGACGAGAAGATTTGGCCTGGTCAAGGAAGTAGACCAGCAGTAGGAACTTCTTGATGGTGTGTCTGGACACAGCTGCAGCATAGCCTGGGGGTCAATACAGGGGGTCAATACAGGGGTCAAAACTGGGGGTCAATACAGGGGTCAAAACTGGGGGTCAATACAGGGGTCAAAACTGGGGGTCAATACAGGGGTCAAAACTGGGTGTCAATACAGGGGTCAAAACTGGGGGTCAATACAGGGGTCAAAACTGGGTGTCAATACAGGGGTCAAAACTGGGGGTCAATACAGGGGTCAAAACTGGGTGTCAATACAGGGGTCAAAACTGGGGGTCAATACAGTGGTCAAAACTGGGGGTCAAGAATACAGTGGTCAAAACTGGTTGTCAAGAATACAGTGGTCAAAACTGGGTGTCAAGAATACAGTGCTCAAAACTAGATTCAAAACTTTTTCAACAATATTTTTGTTACTGTCTTTAATTATATTAAATGCATGCACTTGAAGAGTAAGAAAGAACAAAAATGGTGTGATAAAGTATTCAACTATACCCATATAATCTTATTTTATTACAGAATTCTGTTACAATTATCAACTGCAGACAAAATGTGTGTTTATTTAATTATATTTTTTACCTTCCTTGTACAAATGGGGAACAGTTGGGTGTGCAAACTCTGCTGCTATATCTGGTGATGCTAAAAGTCTGGTGACAATAAATCTGGACAGACCTACAATATCTGTGTTAGACTGTAGCATTACCACCTCACCAAAGACTGTCTAAGAAAATAGGAAAATTCTTTTTAAACAAATGTAGGTGAAACATTTAATAAGATAAAATCTTTGAAAAAGCTGTTAAAGCATATAATTAAATACTTTTCATATACTGATAAAAAAAAAAGAGTATCATTACCTCTAATCCAATCCTCAGCCACAAAGAGCTATAATGTAGCAGCAAATCTAGAAGCCGTTGTTTTATACCTACAAAATAATATATAGATCACTACATTAATTTTACTAATTTTTCAATAGAAAAATTAATTACTTCATTATTCTTTTATAAAAAAATTGTATAGCCCAGTATCGTCAAAATGAGTTTACCAAGGTCAGCATGGATCATCTTGTCCTTGCGAGCAGCCAGCCTTCTGCTTTCCACCTCCACCTCAATCTTACAGATAATGTTCACCATGGCGTCTGACTGGTAGAGCTCACAAGCTGAGCGGCGCAGACGGTTGAGCCTTCTGCGAGCAGCGTACGACCTAAATGACAATATTTCTTTAGTGGGAGCCAGTCTTGCAGCTACTTGCCGATTCTCCAGAGATAACGAGCCAGCATCCACTGAAATAAAAAGATTACTAGAAAGTTTAGGCTAAATGACCAGGTAATGATTTGGCTTAACCTTAATTTTTGTTTAGTTTTTAGTTGATGAATTCACAAGAAATAAATTAAAAAATTATTGTTTAACTCTATATACTGGGTATTTCTACATCATTCCCTTCAGGTAAACCGACAGCAGTTTATGCTTAAGATTACGCCGCATACATTGGTACAACTTGACTCACCTTTTTGCTTACATGTAACAGCCACATACTCATCCGGAGGAGTCAAGACAAAGTTGAGCCACTGGATGAAGCCCCTCTCCTGTTTCTCTATCCACCTCTCATCATAATACATGTTGCGTGCAGCAAAAGGCATCGGATGGCGTGGAGCTCCTGCAGGACAAAATTTACAATCTGATAACTTGTTTATTTACAATCTGATAACTTGTTTATTTACAATCTGATAACTTGTTTATTTACAATCTGATAACTTGTTTATTTACAATCTGATAACTTGTTTATTTACAATCTGATAACTTGTTTATTTACAATCTGATAACTTGTTTATTTACAATCTGATAACTTGTTTATTTACAATCTGATAACTTGTTTATTTACAATCTGATAACTTGTTTATTTACAATCTGATAACTTGTTTATTTACAATCTGATAACTTGTTTATTTACAATCTGATAACTTTCTTGTTTAAGGAAGCCATGCTCAGTCAGTTTATACAACTGCTCCTTTATGCTCAAGTAACTAATATGTAAGCACAGAAAGGAATGTCTATTGAAGCCAGTTTTTTTAAATTAAAGGGTTTTTTTTAAAGTAGAATATTATTGTCTAAGATGTTATAGTATGCTAACAATGGTAAAAAAAAACATGATCAACAATTCCATGTAATCAACAAACCTGTTTTAGGTTTTTTAACCAGTATAAGTCTGCTTTGTGCCACCCCTTTGGCTGGGGCCTTTGTTTTCATCAGGTTTTTGTTGACAATGGAGGCTGCAAAAAGAGAAATTTTTTCATAATGGAGGAAATTATTTTACCCAATTCTAAACTGATTCTTAAAAAAAAATTTCAATCAATTCTAACCTGGTTTTAAAAAAAAATATTTCAGTCAATTCTAACCTGGTTTTAAAAACAAAAATATTTCAGTCAATTCTAACCTGGTTTTTAAAAAAAATATTTCAATCAATTCTAACCTGGTTTTACTGGTTCTTTCTTCACCAAGGATTCTGTGACTGTCTTTTTAGGGGACTTTTTCTTCTCAGTCTGTGACAACAAGTTTGTCATACTTTGGCTTCTCATTTTTAAATTTGGGCCAGGGCGCTCTAAAGATTTTTGACGGCCCACTGCAGCAGTTCTAGAATCTATCTTGTTAGCACCCACAGTTGGCTTTTTAAATTTAGAAGGGCTGAATGGCTGTCTGGCGCTAATTTTATCACCTGCCATGTTTTCTCCAAACTTGACCCTTGAGCTTTTTTGTAAATCAGAGACTTGGGCAGCAGCAGGCAAGATGGTGTCTGCTGAAACAGATCTGCGCAGTTTTTTCCTGTCTGTCAAGTTAACCAGCTCCTGTGTGCTTCTGTCTGTCAAGTTAACCAAATCTACCGTGGTTCTGTCTGACAAGTTAACCAAATCTCCCATGGTTCTGCCTGTCAAGTTAACCAAATCTCCCGTGGTTCTGTCTGACAAGTTAACCAAATCTCCTGTGGTAATCAGCTCCTGTTTGGTTCTGTTAGTAACAAAATCTCCTGTGGTTATTTCTTCTGGTTGAGGTTTTTGGAATTCAAGCATTTCTGTTTCCATGACAACAAAGCATTCCAAGCGGTCAATGCAGTTTTCAGCTTTAATATTATCTTCATTGTGTGAACATTGTTCATCATTTTGGCATCGGACAGGACTCAAGTTTGTTGAAGAGATCTCATTCAAACTATGGGGAGATACCTCACAGTGAACAGACATAGTTTTATCTTCACCAGTAGCACTTCCTGTTGCAGATTGTAATTTCAATTCACTAGTACAAGAAGTTATTTCTGATGTGGATTTTAAATTTGCTTCATTTATGATTTCAGCCTCATCACTGATGAGTTTGGCATCTTTTCTGTCATTTAAATTTTCAAAGTAAGTCTCACTGAGTGTGTCATAATAGACGTCATCTCCACTGTCAGCGTCTGACCTGTGGTCATCTCCAGCCTCAGACCTGTGGTCATCTCCAGTCTTAGACCGCTGGTCAGCTGGCCACACTAGCTGTTGGGAGACGTTGCAGTGGTCAAGCACAGAGTTTTCATCATGACTGCACTCTGGGGAATTAGCTGTTGAGTAATACTCAGACACTGTCATAACAGAGGACTGGCTCATGCTATTTTTTAGTTCAGCGTTTTTACTGTCACTGACAATTCTGCTTTCTACTTTGTCTGTCACAGCGTCACACGTGGTGCTCTTGTTCAGGGAGTCGGAGGACTGAGTTGTTTCTAAAGAGTCTCTGGTGACATCAGCACTGCCTTCCTCTGATGCTACATCATATTCCACAAGCCTAGGGGACATAACACAGACAGATGTGATTGGAGCCTGATCTCCCTTGAAACTTACAAATTTTACCTCTGCTGGTGAAAGTAAGATGGTTGGTTCCTTGTCAAAAGTGTCAGACTTGATGGATGAACTATCAGCTGGTTTGGATTCTTCTGTCAGCGAGGGATCTTTTTCCTCAGGAATCTCATTGTTGGATTGACTTTCTTCACTAACAAACAAGCGTCTTTTGTCAACCTCGTTTTTATTTAAAACTTTTGGACTGCGAACGACGTGTGTAGATCTTCTGGACTGGTAGGGGTCAGGGCTGCTGGGAAGTCTGCCTGGAGTCTGGAAATGTTTGGGGCTGACACCCAGCTGTTCCATGTAGGTTTCTGTGGTGGACTTGACCACGTCTGTGATCTCCTTGACCACCACGTACATCTTCCCATCCACCTCCTCGTAGTGCTCCTCAACACGGACCCTGATGTCCTCCTTGGTAACTGTGCCATCCTCGTCCATGCTGTAGCCAGCTGCTTTCAGTGGTGACGCTGAGAACAGCTTTTTCCTGTTGCTCATGGCAGTGAGGAGAGCGTCTGACGGCCTTGATTTGGTCACCGTCAGAGTTCCCCGTCTGGACAGCTCAAACCCCTGGCCAGGGCTGGTGGGCAGGGTGCTGGGAGACACCGGCAGAAATTTCTGTGGGGACATGGATTTCTCTGCCGCCATCACAACCCTCTGCAGACAAGTGGATCTAGGGGGATGAGCTGTCAGGAGGTTCTCAGGATCAACCTGTGGCTTGACATCAGCTTGGGCCACACAATCCACATCCACCTCTGTATCCACAGTCTGACCATCACATAGATCTGGAACCTGGATGTCTGGGAATAGCTTCCCTTGTCTTGTCACAGACACATTTCTCAGGGAACTGTTCCCCTCACCTGCCAGCAAGTCATCAAAGTATCTCAAGCTTTCATTGTCTTTCACTGGTGTGCTTAGACCAAGAGTTTCAACACCGGTGTCTTCCCCTTCAGTTGTGTTGTCTCCCTTATAGACCTCCACGCCATCGGTTCCCTGCACATTCACCCCAGTAGGAACATCATCACTTCTAGGGTCAACAATGGGAAACGGGCAACTTTCTAGGGAGAAGATGTTTTCTTTCCCAACTTTACTTTTGACTCGCTTCATGGCCAATTCTTGAGTAGATCTTTTAGGAGATTTTTTGAATGGTGAACATCTTTTTGGCGACTTCTTTTGTAATCTCTTGGACAAGCTTCTTTTCAGAGATGGAGATTTTCTGGGGGATTTTTTAGCCAGTGCCAACTTCCTAGCCTCCATCTCAGCTTTCTTCAGTATGAAAGTGCCTCTTCTTGGACTTGGCATTTCTGTGGAAAGTGGCCTGGAACCTGCGGAACTTTTTTTGTGAATCTCTTTCATGGTGGTAGTCCTGGTTAAAACCTGCGCATCCTTGGTGACAGCAGAAGCTGCGATGGCGATTTTCTTTAATTGTTGTTTGTTAAATTGTGAGGTGATTGACCTGCGCATGGGAGCCGCCTTCATGGCAGGTTTAGAGATGTCCTTGACACACCTGGTTGACTCGGACTGGTGCAGCGCCATCACTGGCGAGTTGAGTGAGGATTTGATATTTTTTAGATGGTTGACCATCACACTGTGGGGGATGGAGTTGTTTAAAACAGACAGGGGGCTGGGGATCAGCGGGGTGCTGGTGTTCCTGGAACTCTCACAGCGCATGCTCTTCATGTCTTCCATAAAAGAGTTAGGGCTGACGGCGCCCTGGCCTAGAGATATCAAGCTACAGTTCATACTCTGGTTGGCGTCCTGAGGAGAGCCTAGAGAGGACCTTGGGAACTTCATCTGTGATATCATGGACAAGGACTGGTTCAGCATGGTTCTGGGCGAGGCCGGACTGGAGTTACCGACCCCTAAACTATTGCCAGGTGACATCTTCACACCAGTGTGTCTATTTTTCTGCTCATCGCAAGAAATTTTTGCTTGCACACACTGAGTCTCGTCAGTTCTACAGACCTGGGGAGGGATGGGCACATCTCTGGTGATAAACAGGTTAGATCCTGTCATGTGACTAGTTCTATCCTCAGCGCAGTCCAGTTTCTTCCTCTTGATCTGGGTGAAACTTTCAGGCTCAGATGGCAACATGGGTACGACAAATGTCTTTTTAAGATCCCCTGACAGTTTTTTTGTTTGACGGGGCATGTCCGTCTCCTCATTTGGCCGGGCCTTGATTGACACATCCACGCCAGTCTCGTTGGGTTGATAATAAGAATCAACAATAATTCCATTGTCGTTGCCCTCAGTCCGAGGTATGGGGCTCATAGTGTTGAGTGTAGGGGAGGTAATACCTGTGATGTTCCTCCACTGCCTTCTATTCTTCTGATTTGCTTGCCCTTTATCCTGTAAGCTTGTGATTGTGGTTGACTCAAGAGGTGTGGGTGACTTCAAAATTTCCTCCTCAGCGCTAACCTTATTTTTGGCAACAAATTCTTCAAGACATTTGCCCTCAATGCAGGACTGTGTTGACAGCGTGATCACAGATCCCTGCTCTAAAAATTTGTTCTCAGATTCAATGGTTAACACACCACGACTATTCTTTTTCTTCATAGATTCACTGGCTAACACGCCAAGACTATTCTCCTTCTTCATAGATTCACTGACTAACACACCACGACTATTCTCCCTCTTCATAGATTCACTTGTTAACACACCTTGACTATTCTCCTTGTTCATAGATTCACTTGTTAACACACCACGACTATTCTCCTTGTTCATAGATTCACTGGCTAACACACCATGGCTATTCTCCCTCTTCATAGATTCACTGGCTAACACACCACGACTATTCTCCTTCTTCATTGATTCACTTGTTAACACACCTTGGCTATTCTCCTTGTTCTCAGATTTAGAAATCCGTGACAGGTCTTCCAACATATCCAACACCTCCTGACTGCGCCTGGGACTGTAACTTGATTGAATGCTAGTGAGTGCAGACGTCTGAACAACTGTTGGTGGTTCCTTGATACGAGGAGCCAACTGGTGTCTTCTCTACAATTGATTTAAAAGGTCATTATTACAGCAATAAAAAATACTAACAAACAGAAGAGTTAAAAGACAATAGCTTTAAAGTAATCAGAATGAAATAGAAGAACAGCTGTAATAAATTAAATCGATAATTCCTTTATAAACATCCACACAAAAATTTAGTAATAAATTCTGCTACTGAAAACTAAATTCTGTTAAAAAAACTTAAGAGGAAGTGGAGCATTCTTTCATCAGGGGTGACAGGTTATGTTCTGAACCAGAGTATTCAGGAAACAGTAACAATGTTAGAAATGTATGTTAGAAACTTATGTTAGAAACTCACCATCTTTCTTTGAGGCTTGGGTTTCTCTGCAGTACCAAACATGAAAGCCTGGAGCCTGTAGCACTCATTGATGTGAAATTGAATCATCTCTCTGAAGCCTCCATCTTCATCAGGAGTCCATGTAATTTCAAGGCTAAATATTTCCTCTGGTGCCACAGTAAATCTTTAAAATACAAAATACTAGTTGTTTGAAATAGTCAACATTATTAAGTAACTTAAACTACACAACTAAGATCTAAGTATTCAGCTACTTGAGTTATTTACATTAATTTGTTTATTTATTACAATAGAGATTAACTTTTTAAGACCAATATTGATTTGTTTACACTTGCCTAGTCTGATTAACCATGAACTTCTTTTTGAAAGGAAATCTTTCCACAATGACTTCTTGTTCATAGTCATGAGGGTTCCTGAGAAGTAGGGTTCTCAGCTTAGTCTTCCCCACTAAAATCTTTCCAAAGCTGATCCTTGGAGGGTTGGTGAAATGGGTCAAAATAAGAGTTTCAATGGAATCATTACTCCGTCTTTTAGCTTTTAAATCTGTCCTTTCTAAAGTGGGTGGATCTAAAGTTGTGAGAGGAGGAGCATCAAACCATGACCTTCTTGAGCGGCGAGATGGTGTGCCTGGAGGTTCTGCTGCTTGGTAAGCCATTACTTATTTATTACTTACAGCATGCCACCTTTTAAAATTCAGAACTTTTAACACAGAATCTGTAATTACCTGAAAAATATATTATGGGCCAATATTAATTTATTTAGATCTAGCTAGATCTAGCTTAATGTTAACTTTAAAATAATTTGATATCCAAGTCTAAGAATCTATTATAGTCTATCTAGATCATAGGTAATCTATCGTTTTAGCGTAATCAATTCGGCTGCAGTAGTAATGTGCGGGAGAGGTAACTGATGAATATATTTGTTTAAATAAGTATATTTAAGTCAAATTTTACAAAATATAACAGATAATTGATTAAAAATAACAATCAGTGACCAAAACAATTTAAAATATCATGAAACTAACTTTAAACTAGGTCTTTGAGATAAATATTAGTAGATAAAAACAGCGGCCATCTTTCCAAATAAAATTTAGAGTAGTTTCCCTTGATACAAATGTCTATTCGTATGTGTATTGTGTTGACTTTGTTGTTGAATATACATAGTTGTCTTGTTTAATATAAGTAGGGCAGAGGGCCATATTCTTATCTTTAATTTCAATTGAAATGAAGGCTATGTATGTATGTACATCCAAGATCTCAAAACCTTTTGGGAGGTCCATCATTTATTAAACCCTTTTGTACTGATGAACTTGTCAATTATTAGGTCGTCCATATTCTTCATAAATGACGTTGGACTCAAAATATGGGACGGGGTAAAATATTTTTTTTTTTAAAAATGATGAAGAATATATTCGTTTTCGTTAGAAATTGTGATTACGCGTTCGGGTATAGTAGAACTGCGATATGATATTAAATCATCATTTTGCTTTTAGTGACGATTGGGGGAAAGGGAATTCATCGGGAAAAGTATGACGTCATTTATGGACAGGACCGGCGCTACCTATAATGCGAACTAGGCTGTCGCCTAGGGTGCTGTCCGTAGGCGGGGACGGGGGGGGGGGGGGGGGGGGGGGGCGCCAAAATGGGTTGGAAAAACAAATTGAAAGTTTGAGGGGGGGTACAAATCGTAAGCTTGTCCCCGGGAGCCGGGAAGGGTCGCTACGCCTCTGATAATACGGGGGCATGAAAAAAATTGCAGAGGGGGGGGGGGGGGGCGCTTTTATTAACTAAATAACCTGGCGCCGGCACTGTTTATGGGTGATCCATTTAAGCCTAGTTGTTTATTTTGTCTGTGGACATTAGTCTTTGGCCTACACTTTTTCTGAATTAAGATTATTGTGTTTATAAAAATAGTTTTAAATTTTAATTAGTTACATCTGAATACCACATGGGTTTTTTTCTTTGCCTTCTGCTTTCATCAGTTTTTTTATTTGTTCAATAGTCGATGTTTACCCATCCCCACCATCCTTTATTACAAAAACAAAAAACACCCACTATGTAGTGATATCTCCCCCTAGAAAAAAAAACTAGATCAACCTATAGTTCGTAGGAAAATTAGAATCTATCACTTATTCGTCTGTTTAAAAAAAGAAATTCGTCATTTTTCTCGACCCCGCCGTTTCATCCCCCACTAAGCACAACGTCACCAAGTTCTCGGCGCGCGTGACGTCATTTGTCATTAGGCTAATGTTAAAGAAAGAGATACCGCGTAATTAAAAAAGTCAAAACAGGCAGTATTGCGTTGAGACTTTAGCGACGTTTAGTCTGACGAATAGATCTAAATGACTTTAGTACGGTAAATTATATTGGTGTTTAATTTATTACAGAGGCACGATGTTCTCCCTCTACTATACGAATTCACGTGCTTTTAATTTCTGCAACCTGCTGCCCTGAGACGATCGGCTGTAAAATGCCTGTGACACAGCGGCTTCCGTAAATACATTTAGACTCCCGGTCCCACATATAAACTTCGTCTGTCCATTAAGCTCCACGCAAAACTTGTGATTGATATGTGGACATAAGCAGCGCTAGTGGTGGTGTCAACAGGGACCCCCTCCCCCTCCCCAAGCTCAGCTCTTAAAGGTGCTCCGCACTTCATAAAAGACAAACTTGATGTTCAGACATCGTCGGACTCGGGCGTTTAGCCGACTGCCGTATTCCTAATGCACCATCCACTGCTAACACTATTTCTATATTAAACTCAAGCCTATACTGAGCTCTGGCTTTTTACATTAGCTGTTGTCGTATTAAGGGTTGATCTTTTGTTATGCCCCATGTCGCGAAACTTCTGTTTTGTCCAATTTTACCTGCAAGCCAATAATTGACTTGGATTCTTGTCGAATATCGTTGCCAGGAGCTAGTTGGTTTGAGTCTTATTGTCAGAAGTTATTTCATTTGGAGTCAATGTAGTGCGGCCTATTTTCGCCGGTAGGCATTTAGTGGCAGGCCCTTTTTGGCGGGGATGATGTGCTGAGGTTGTTTACACCTCTAAAGACAACAGGCTTGCAATAGTTATGATCATTCGTTATGAGCAAAGGTATGCATGAAAACGAACGCTTTATGTTCCTCATTTTCATTGAGCACAGCTTTATAGAAGTCTTCTGTAATTGACGTCACTCATCCCCCCCCCCCCCCGATCACCCCTTCATTATAGGTCATAAATTGCAGTCCTGCGTAAATTGACGTCACATTAGAATAGCATATGTGACATCGTTTATGGACAACCCCATATAACTCATTTTGGGTATTTGGTATCAACATTTTGACAACAAAGGTTGTTCAAAATGTGTATTGGAGGTTAGGACGACTTCTACCATAAATGACATCACGCACTTAAGGGGTGGAGTAACTGATTTTGAGACGACGTTTTACGCGGGAAAGGGGAGGGGTAAGAAACGTGAAACATTATGTATTTCGCCTAATACAAAAAGGCCGAAAAAATTCTTTTTCGTTTGAATTATGGCTTAACTTAACAGGCAGGGCAAAAAGGTAATGTTCGACATTATGACTATTTCGTGACGGCGAAAATGGGGGGAGGGGTGGGGGGTTTAAGGTGAAGAGAGGTAAAAAAAACGTGAAGTCATTTATGATTAAATCACTAATTAAAGGAAAAAAGCATGAAAATAGCAAACAAACAATAACACAAGCAATAACAATTAACTCAAACTAATATTTAAATAAACATTAGATATGTAGTGGTAGCTCTATAAAAATAGGGAGTTTTTTAATGTATAAAATTGCATCTCATAATAATAATTCTAGAACTGATGTTTATTGTCAGTCAATTAAATTGTTTAAAGGTCAGAAAAAAAAACAACGCATGCTTTGTATTTAAACACAAGACAAACGTATTTAATAGCAAACATCAATACATTTCTATACAAATAGAAATGAAAGGGAAATGACTCAAAATAATATTTTCTTAAGATGGCCGCTGTTTTTAATAGCAATTTTAGTATCTGGAACATCGTTGTTAAACCTTAATTTCAAGACATTTTTATTGATTTAACCTTTAAATGTGGTTTAATATTCAATTATCTTTAGTATTTTAGTAGAATATACTAAAATATATTCATATTTAAGCCATATATTTATTAGTTACCTTATCCCTACATTACTAGTGGCGACCGAATTGATTACGCTAAAACGATAGATTACCGATCAGGTAAAACTCCATTTTAGCGTATTTTATTCTCCGCTGTTTGTTTACCTCCATTTGAGCGTATTTTATAATAATTATAATAACCGAAACACACCAAAACATTAGGAAAACACGATTTATTTATTTGTATTGTATTTTTGTTTTAACAAATGAATAAAAAAACAAAGAGAATGACTTTGTTTTAGATTTTGATAATTTACAAAATTTGAGAAAAATCCAAATTTAGAATATTGAATGTGCTATGTTTGTCAGTTAGAATTTTCATGGCAATGGGTGAAGTACGTAAACGAAACGTAACTCACGTCAATTGCAAGACGGTTTAAGTTTGTATTGTTACAAGTATCTCCCAGGCATGATACTATAAATAAACATTTACGAACTTACAATGACCCCAAAACTGAGGCCAACATAATTTCAAACAGCTATTGTCCGAGCTATGACGTATGCTGATAATTATTAATAATTAAAGTCAATGTGAACTCACGGTGAACCCGCGATCGTGTAAGGATTTTTCTCCCGCTGACAGTCACACGATATTTAATTGGAACAGTTCTAATGCTTTTTTATGTTGTTTTTTTTTTACCTTTTCTAATTAAAAATAACATTCATAAAAAAATAAGTAGATATACTCTAGTGTTTCCCTAACGTTTTAGTGTGTTACGGTTGTGTTTATAATAAAATACGCTCAACTGGAGGTGAACGTGAAGCGGGGGAATAAAATACGTTAAAATGGAGTTTTACCTACCGATCATATATAGATCTATGATATAGATCTAGATCTAGACCTACAAATATTATTAGTGTTGTGCCGATACCGATTGGATAGATCTAGCTAGATCTATCTAGAATCTAGATCTAGAATTCTAGGCGTCGGCGTGACGGTGTGTTTAGGAGTTTAGATTTTTATATCTGATCTAGATTCTAGTCTAAATCGATACCTTAAACATTCACACAAACAGTTTATATTTAGATAATTAGACTTCACAACTAGATCTAGAATCTAAATATTATCCTAAAACTTACATATTTGATTATTTGAATTAATAAATGTCGGCAAGGTTTGTAAACTTTCAACTTTGTTTATGTTGGTTTCAAAATTTGAACTCGGAACGAAATCAACCAATAGAAAGTAACCATCTGATAATAACAGAATCAAAGTCGCAAATTTTCTGTTGTCGTAAAAGTTTTCTCTCGACCAAACGTAAACTTCAGTCAATGTCTTGTTTCGGTTTCAAATAACAACAAAAAAGTGTTAGGCTCTACTAACATGACGTGTTACTTTTAAATTCTTAGAATACAAGCTTTGCCTAAAATAACACAATAGTACACGCACATAGACATAGATCTAGATCTACATTCTACACGCCTATGGGCAATGAATTAATATTTTGGTTAGAATTCATTTCTTAGTTCTTTAGTTATTTAGTTAATAATTAAATAATAAATATAGGGTAAAATCACGATATAGCGTCGGTTATTATTCCGGAACTGTACAGCAGTAAAAAACAATAAAACCATGGCGTTCGGTGTCGAGCCGTTCCGGAAACCACCGGAAATACTGTAAACCATCATTTATTTGCCGCCATATTATTTTTAATACATTATGTTTAAAAATGTGCAAGGATTGATTTTAGTTGCATTTTAAATACTGTTTTGCTAATTATTTTGTATTTCTAATTATTTTAAGTGTATGTGCTAATTATTGCTGCTACTAAACATTATTCTAGTTCTTCTTACTACTTTTAACTTTAGTAAATCTAATCGTCTTATTTTACTAATAGAACTAGAGCTGGTTGTCGCAAATCTTCTGCAGGTTTTTTCTGTTTTTCTTAAAAAAACATTAATTACTACACTCGACTTTATTAATAATATTTAGATTTACTAATTGTTGCTAATTTTGTCAGTTAAACATTAAATTAAGTTAAAACATTAATTTAATGCACTTGACTTTATTTTTTTTCCAACGGTCAAATAAACTATGGTTTACAGTAACGAATGTTACCGAAACTCAACGAACATTACCCAATAATTTCCGACGCTATATCGTGATTTTACCAAATATAGTATTTGGCATCATATCATCATCATTTGTTTTGTTGTTGGAATGGACACGAGCGAGAAAACTCTCAAAGGTATTTGAGAGGTGTATAAATTAGTTTAAAAATCAGGCACGGCGTAGTTACAATTAATAATATAATATGGTTATAAAATCCTGTCTGTCTGGTTTATTTCGGACTTATGTCACTTTACTAAAGATTGGGTCTATTTGATGTTTTAAAAATTTTCGGTAACTAATTGAAAATTTAAAAACAAGCCAAAACAATTTGGTTTTCACGTGTAATGGCGACATAAACAATGGCATCCTGCTATTGGATAGGCCGACATTGATTTTATTGTACACATTGTAAGTTTAAGCTAAAAATAGAAAACTAGGTCATGGGGTTTTTAATTTGCATTGTTATTTAAAAACTTGATCTGCAAAGTTTTGTAAACAAATAGTTATCGATCACTAAGTTACTGTACAGCCAATCAATATTTGTCTTACGAAAGTGAAACATCCGGTTTTAACTTAGGCTTGATGAAAATAAATAGAAATGTAGCCTTAAACTCAACAAATTATTTTCAAGTTCTCTGGATTTGCAACTTTTATAGCATTTATTCTAAAAATATAAAATTTCTAAATTAATTTTAGGCTTAAGTTTTTATTTTTTATTTTTTTTTACGGTCTAAATCTAAAAAGCACGTTTTTATTCCATGTCAACAATATTATGGAAGGAATCTCGTCAACTCGCTCGCCTCCATTCATACCATGATTTTTTTTAAAGTTAATTTTAGTGTGAGTGTTAAAGTTTAGTTATAGTTATTAGTTAAGTTTAGTTTTAGTTTTACCATGGCAAAAAAAAAAAAAATGGCATAGTTTTAGTTTAGTTAGTTACTAACAGGTGGAGGGTGATGGAGAGATGGTGGATACTTGGTAATGGTATACTCAATACTGGTAATCTATCGTTTTGGGTACGTAAAATCGCCCGCGACTTGTAATGTGAAAAACAGGTGACTCCTTAAATTTTAATAATTATTTCACATTTTGAGGAGGATTTATGTTTTTTAAAATACAAAATTCATCAAAATTGTTTCTTTGTTTAATTTATGTACCTGTTTTTAAACAATTGAATTAAACTTTTTCCGTAATAAATGAAGACTAGCGATGTTTCCAACAGATGCAACCATGCTCATTTACTATAGCAGCCATCTTGTTTAAGTTTTATTTTTATAAGCTTATAGCGCGAGATTCAGGCGGAAGCCACTCTATTTTACAAATGGCTGCTGTTTATATAGCAAATCTTGCTCTCAGACACTGCTGTTTAAAGTTAATTTCTGGCCTATATCGATATATTTAGCCATTGATTTAGGTTTATTATTCATTTATCTATAATATTTGACACAAACATATGACAATATACTTCTATTAAAGCCTTGACAATGAGGTAACGTTTTCGTACATTAATAGCCACAGGCGATTTTACGTACCCAAAACGATAGATTACCGGTATACTTATACTATGAGTCATGAGTTTCTGACAGATACGGCTTCAGGAGTAAGCCTTGAGAAAAATTACGGAGTGGAGCCCCGTAGGCGATTGGATTACCAACACTGGCTTCTCTTCAGTAGCTTCTGAAACTGAACTGGTACCCAATGTTTTGACTAGTATTCATTAGGACCATACTGATACAGACTAGGTTGAGAGAGGGATCATGGTGTATGGGTATCTCTTCATCTGCCCAGAAAGCTCACAAGCGCTGCCTACAATTACAATGAATCCTGGAAATCTCATGAGAAGACCATGTATCAAACCAGGACATCTTGAAACAAGTCACTGAGCAGGGATTGCTAATAGGCAGAAGAATGCGTTGGCATGTTTGCATCTGCCGCATGCTTAACAGACAAATCCCACAGGTCATCAATTGTACCAGATCCAAGTGATGACCCTTGCTGTACTACAGAGATATTTGAAAACAGGAACTGATGTCCGCAGACATCACTGACCATCTTTACTCTATGGGCTCAAGTACACACACTGCCCCTGGAGAAGAAGAAAACAATCTGCCCACTTAGTACCAACAGTGACCTGCTAGAGCAATGGTAGAAATGATCAAACCCTGCAACCACAACACTGAACAGTGACCTGCTAGAGCTATGGTAGAAATGATCAAACCCTACAACCACAACACTGAACTGTGACCTGCTAGAGCTATGGTAGAAATGATCAAACCCTACAACCACAACACTGAACTGTGACCTGCTAGAGCTATGGTAGAAGTGATCAAACCCTGCAACCACAACACTGAACTGTGACCTGCTAGAGCTATGGTAGAAATGATCAAACCCTACAACCACAACACTGAACTGTGACCTGCTAGAGCTATGGTAGAAGTGATCAAACCCTGCAACCACAACACTGAACAGTGACCTGCTAGAGCTATGGTAGAAGTGATCAAACCCTACAACCACAACACTGAACAGTGACATGCTAGAGCTATGGTAGAAATGATCAAACCCTACAACCACAACACTGAACTGTGACCTGCTAGAGCTATGGTAGAAATGATCAAACCCTGCAACCACAACACTGAACTGTGACCTGCTAGAGCTATGGTAGAAATGATCAAACCCTGCAACCACAACACTGAACAGTGACCTGCTAGAGCTATGGTAGAAATGATCAAACCCTACAACCACAACACTGAACAGTGACCTGCTAGAGCTATGGTAGAAATGATCAAACCCTACAACCACAACACTGAACAGTGACCTGCTAGAGCTATGGTAGAAGTGATCAAACCCTACAACCACAACACTGAACAGTGACCTGCTAGAGCTATGGTAGAAATGATCAAACCCTACAACCACAACACTGAACAGTGACCTGCTAGAGCTATGGTAGAAATGATCAAACCCTACAACCACAACACTGAACAGTGACCTGCTAGAGCAATGGTAGAAGTGATCAAACCCTACAACCACAACACTGAACAGTGACATGCTAGAGCTATGGTAGAAGTGATCAAACCCTGCAACCACAACACTGAACAGTGACCTGCTAGAGCTATGGTAGAAATGATCAAACCCTACAACCACAACACTGAACAGTGACCTGCTAGAGCTATGGTAGAAATGATCAAACCCTACAACCACAACACTGAACAGTGACCTGCTAGAGCAATGGTAGAAATGATCAAACCCTACAACCACAACACTGAACAGTGACCTGCTAGAGCTATGGTAGAAATGATCAAACCCTACAACCACAACACTGAACAGTGACCTGCTAGAGCTATGGTAGAAGTGATCAAACCCTACAACCACAACACTGAACAGTGACCTGCTAGAGCTATGGTAGAAGTGATCAAACCCTACAACCACAACACTGAACTGTGACCTGCTAGAGCTATGGTAGAAGTGATCAAACCCTACAACCACAACACTGAACAGTGACCTGCTAGAGCAATGGTAGAAGTGATCAAACCCTGCAACCACAACACTGAACAGTGACATGCTAGAGCTATGGTAGAAATGATCAAACCCTACAACCACAACACTGAACAGTGACATGCTAGAGCTATGGTAGAAGTGATCAAACCCTACAACCACAACACTGAACAGTGACCTGCTAGAGCTATGGTAGAAGTGATCAAACCCTACAACCACAACACTGAACAGTGACCTGCTAGAGCTATGGTAGAAGTGATCAAACCCTACAACCACAACACTGAACAGTGACCTGCTAGAGCTATGGTAGAAGTGATCAAACCCTACAACCACAACACTGAACAGTGACCTGCTAGAGCTATGGTAGAAGTGATCAAACCCTACAACCACAACACTGAACAGTGACCTGCTAGAGCTATGGTAGAAGTGATCAAACCCTACAACCACAACACTGAACAGTGACCTGCTAGAGCTATGGTAGAAATGATCAAACCCTACAACCACAACACTGAACAGTGACCTGCTAGAGCTATGGTAGAAATGATCAAACCCTACAACCACAACACTGAACAGTGACCTGCTAGAGCTATGGTAGAAGTGATCAAACCCTACAACCACAACACTGAACAGTGACCTGCTAGAGCTATGGTAGAAGTGATCAAACCCTACAACCACAACACTGAACTGTGACATGCTAGAGCTATGGTAGAAGTGATCAAACCCTACAACCACAACACTGAACTGTGACCTGCTAGAGCTATGGTAGAAATGATCAAACCCTACAACCACAACACTGAACAGTGACCTGCTAGAGCTATGGTAGAAGTGATCAAACCCTACAACCACAACACTGAACAGTGACCTGCTAGAGCTATGGTAGAAATGATCAAACCCTACAACCACAACACTGAACAGTGACCTGCTAGAGCTATGGTAGAAGTGATCAAACCCTACAACCACAACACTGAACAGTGACCTGCTAGAGCTATGGTAGAAGTGATCAAACCCTACAACCACAACACTGAACAGTGACCTGCTAGAGCTATGGTAGAAATGATCAAACCCTACAACCACAACACTGAACAGTGACCTGCTAGAGCTATGGTAGAAATGATCAAACCCTACAACCACAACACTGAACAGTGACCTGCTAGAGCTATGGTAGAAGTGATCAAACCCTACAACCACAACACTGAACAGTGACCTGCTAGAGCTATGGTAGAAATGATCAAACCCTACAACCACAACACTGAACAGTGACCTGCTAGAGCTATGGTAGAAATGATCAAACCCTACAACCACAACACTGAACAGTGACCTGCTAGAGCTATGGTAGAAGTGATCAAACCCTACAACCACAACACTGAACTGTGACCTGCTAGAGCTATGGTAGAAGTGATCAAACCCTACAACCACAACACTGAACAGTGACCTGCTAGAGCTATGGTAGAAATGATCAAACCCTACAACCACAACACTGAACTGTGACCTGCTAGAGCTATGGTAGAAATGATCAAACCCTACAACCACAACACTGAACAGTGACCTGCTAGAGCTATGGTAGAAATGATCAAACCCTACAACCACAACACTGAACAGTGACATGCTAGAGCAATGGTAGAAGTGATCAAACCCTACAACCACAACACTGAACAGTGACCTGCTAGAGCTATGGTAGAAATGATCAAACCCTACAACCACAACACTGAACAGTGACCTGCTAGAGCTATGGTAGAAGTGATCAAACCCTACAACCACAACACTGAGCTGAGCAAATTTTACTGCTCTGGTCATGCATTCATTGATCAATAGAAGCCATATAAGATATCAAGGTTATTGTAGTATCATAGTTGATAGTAGTGTAGTAAAAGAAAAATATTTGCGGATTTATTAACCTACTCAATAGAACTGTTTAATATAATATTTTTCATGTGCTCTTTTTAAAGGATTGACTTTTTGTTTAAGTTAGACTTTGTAATATAGACCAGAACCTTCAAATTAATTGGATCAATGGAGCCAAGTCATCTTGAGAATGTTTATTATGGTTTGGTTAAATCTAGACTTGTTTTTAAGTCAAACACATAAATCTGTTTTATGTAGCTTCTGATCTCACACTGCCTTAATAAAACCATTCTTATGAACAAGTAATGTAATTAATACACACACAAAACATTATTAGTAATATTTTGAGTTATTATTATTACTAATCATTCTGAGTTGGTTTTAAATTAACAGAAACAGTAACTGCAAACTTTTAATACACTATATAAAAAAGCAATGATTACCTCCCCTTGTAAAATGTATATGTTAATAATTGTTAACCCCCCTTTACAAGGAATCTAAGAGATCTAATAATGTCAAATGTTTTTGACACTTGGATTTGACACAAAAGAAGATGAAAGTGGTTTATTGAGATACATTGGACCTCTAAACAAAACAGCAATGTTTATTGCTATGCCCAACTTTCCCTAATATTAAGTAGCAACCAGAGCTGGGCAGACTTAAAATTGAAACTAGATACTTTAGTTTTGTGACGGTCAACATATAAAGATTAAACTGTGATGTGTTAGGCCCTACATTTCATGGTGGTTGAGGGCTGCACTTTTTATGCTAAATATTAAAAAGTTTTACTAAAATCATTGTTTTTAATCTGCCACAGGAAGTGAGATAGAAGTCAAGCACAGGAAGTTGAGCCTACATTCCTAATGGAGCCCATGGATTTGGACAGTGATGGAGACACCAGCTACAGACACAGAGGTCTCCGCTGGTACCCAGAGCCCACATCTCCACCAGATTCCAAAAACAACTCTAATCTGTCTGACATGGATGTTGACATCAACTCACCAGGTTATGCCAATCAAACATCAAATACAGAGGCTGACTTTTTAAGCAGCGCTATGAGCTCTGCCATGTCCTTGATGCAGAACAATGATGTCACCGTCTTCCAGCCACAGGCTAACACTTCAAGTCGATCCAGTCGGTTTGGAAACTCCAGAAGTTATTCAACTCCTGCCATCTTCAAGACTGAAGCATCCACCACTGCTGCCTTAGCTTCCTCAGCCTACGACAAGGTTCGGAAACTTGGTTTTGGTATTCCTGATAGCGACAGTACATTTGATCATTTCCCTAAGGAGGACAGCTCTCATTCCTCCCTCAGGCAGCGTCCTGTCAGCACACCAAGCTCCACCAGTCTGAAAGACCTAACAAAAAAATCTAATCTTCAACAGTCAGCTCAAGAACATTTTGTTAAGCAAAACAAAGGCTCCTCTTGCTGTAAGTGTGTCTTACTTCTGCAAGTTGTTTTAATACTTGCTGTAGCACTGGTGATATGGAACTCAATGGATGTTCAACATGATTGTCAGCCCAATAGGTATTTTAAAAGAAAAGTTTTAAAGATGGATCTGGAATCAAACGTTTTTGGCCAGCCAATTGCCACGAAGTTAATCCCCGTAAAAATTGAGGAATATTTGAACAAACTAGACAAGTACAAAAACACGACCACGGAGGTCACATGCAAGCCACTGGTTCTTTCATTTCATGGCTGGACTGGTGTGGGCAAGAACTACATCAGTAAGATCACAGCAGACTCGGTACAGAGTGCTAACATTTTAAATTTGATCGTGCCCTACCATTTTCCCCATGGTGCTCTTGAAGCTGAGTACAGAGAACAAATCCACCAGTGGATCACTAGCAACAGCAGCAAATGTGCCATCAATGTTGTTGTCATTGATGAAATGGACAAGGCCTTTGAGGGGGTGGTTGAAGGCATATCCAGTGCCATCGGGGCGCTGACGCAGCCGTGCAACACAGCCAACGCCACCCTCATCTTCCTGCTGTCCAACTCACATGCTGTAGAAATCAACCAAGCCTTTGTCAAATTTAGCTTAGAAAAACCTGACAGGAACAGAGAGGATTTCAGCATGGAGTTAGCCAGTTCCCTTTTTACAACAAGCACCAAGCTGTGGTACACCCAGCTGTTGGAGGAGACTTTGATTGACGCCTTTGTTCCATTTCTGCCCCTGGAGAAGAGACACGTGGTACAGTGTATAATGAGAGACCTGGTGGCCAAGAAGTTTTCTACAGACTCAGGGAGCGTGGATAAAATTCTGGGAGAGCTGAGCTTCACTGAGGTGGAGAGGTTGGTGCTGTCTAACACTGGGTGTAAGAGGGTTGCGGACAAGGTGGACTTGGTGATGTTGGGAAGACATCATTGAGGTGATGATAGGCAGACATCATTGAGGACATGATGGTGGGAAGACATCATTGTTGTGAAGTTGGGCAGACATCATTCAGGTGATGTTGGGCAGACATCATTCAGGTGATGTTGGGCAGACATCATTGTGGTGATGTTGGACAGACATTATTGTGGTGATGTTGGACAGACATTATTGTGGTGATGTTGGGCAGACATCATTGATGTGATGTTGGGAAGACACTGAGGGGATGTTAGGCAGACATCATTGAGGGAGGGGATGTTGGACAGACATCCATCGTGGTGATGTTGGGCAGACATGATTGATGTGATGTTGGGCAGACATTGAGGGGATGTTAGGCAGACATCATTGAGGGAGGTGATGTTAGGCAGACATCATTGTGGTGATGTTGGACAGACATCATTGTGGTGATGTTGGACAGACATCATTGTGGTGATGTTGGGCAGACATCATTGAGGGAGGGATGTTGGGCAGACATCATTGAGGGAGGTGATGTTAGGCAGACATCATTGTGGTGATGTTAGGCAGACATCATTGTGGTGATGTTGGACAGACATCATTGTGGTGATGTTAGGCAGACATCATTGAGGGAGGTGATGTTAGGCAGACATCATTGTGGTGATGTTGGGCAGACATCATTGTGGTGATGTTAGGCAGACATCATTGTGGTGATGTTAGGCAGACATCATTGTGGTGATGTTGGGCAGACATCATTGTGGTGATGTTGGGCAGACATCATTGTGGTGATGTTGGGCAGACATCATTGTGGTGATGTTGGGCAGACATCATTGTGGTGATGTTAGGCAGACATCATTGAGGGAGGTGATGTTAGGCAGACATCATTGTGGGAGGGGATGTTGGGCAGACATCATTGAGGGAGGGGATGTTGGACAGACATCCATTGTGGTGATGTTGGGCAGACATCATTGATGTGATGTTGGGCAGACATTGAGGGGATGATAGGCAGACATCATTGAGGGAGGTGATGTTAGGCAGACATCATTGTGGTGATGTTGGACAGACATCATTGTGGTGATGTTGGGTAGACATCACTGAGGGAGGGGATGTTCAGCAGACAATAGAGAGTTGATGCTGATGAATGCAATTATATTATTATTTCAAATGTTAAACAGCATCATAATATTATATTAAATATTGAATGCCATCAAAATATGTTAAAATATGTTGAAAGCCATCGAATGTCCATACTAAAAAAACATTTTGTTTTAAATATATGGTTAACAAGTGATTTTTGAAAGTGTTCACAATTTATTAACTTGTGTGTTTGGTTATCTATTGATTAATTTTTGTTTTGTTTTATATTTAAGAGAAAATATACTTAGATGTTTTCTTTATTAACGGAGACACTAGTCATGTATGTACGTTTTTTTTTCTAATTGAAAAAGTTTAGGGGGAGGGGGAGACATGTTGGATGAATTAAGCATCGTTATTCTTTATAACCATAAAATTTTGACAGAAAATTTGCCGCATCACATCATGGTAGAAGTGGTTGGCCAGGTACAGTTAGATATTTGACCAGGTAATGGTCACATGATTGGCCAGATATTTGGTCACATGATTGGCCAGATATTTGGTCACATGATTGGCCAGATATTTGGTCACATGATTGGCCAGATATTTGGTCACATGATTGGCCAGATATTTGGTCACATGATTGGCCAGATATTTGGTCACATGATTGGCCAGATATTTGGTCACATGATTGGCCAGATATTTGGTCACATGATTGGCCAGATATTTGGTCACATGATTGGCCAGATTGTTGGTCACATTATTTGCCAAATAGGGCCTCCTAATTCATACCACTTTGCCTGCAATTACAGGAAAATGATGGGTCGTACTTTATTGTGTAAAATGTTGGTCAAATGATTCTGAATTGTATTAAAATGTGACTGAAAATTTGGGTAACACTAAATTGAAAATATACAACAATAGCATAGACTATCTAATAGATCCTTTTAAATTATAATAATATGTCATATGCTAAACTGTTTTTTCACAACAACGTTTACCCATCTATACTGGACCACTTCCGTCTCTACTGGCGCTTTCAGACCCCCCCCCCCTTCCTGGAGAAAAATATATTTTAAGTGTGTCCTTTCCCCCCCCCCCCCCCCCCCACTTCTTACGTTTCAAATCCCCCCCCCCCGCCCCCGCCCGGGAGAAAAAATGTCTGAAAGAAACCTCGGTTCTGTTCTTCCATTGCTCTTCTCATTCGATATTATTTTATGATCTGTCTACGTTTAGAGAAATTTACTAATGACCTTTTTTTTGTCATCTTTACACATATTCATAATGTCCTTTTGTGGTTCTTTTCACATGAATTAAAAACAATATCAAACCTTGGTTATTTAATATTTATTGAATTAAATTGTTTGATTATTTATTGATATCTTAGTGAAACAATAAAAGAACTCCCAATCATGGTGCTTGTTTTAAATCACATTTATAGTTTCAAGAAATAAAAAAAGTCCATAGGCGATTTATAGGCCGCCAATTGACATGTTTTTCTTAGGGCTCCAGCGGGCAAAACTTCACTCGCAGGTTTCAAAGGAAACCAAATGCTGGCAGTGACGTAGCAGATTATAGTAGTTTCCCTTATCAAGCCCTCAGAATTTATGTGTGTACGATCGGCGGATAGCCACACAGCTGTAGATGGATAGAGTTGGTCAGCCTCACAGTTTTAGGGCTGCTAGCCACACAGCTGAAGGGCCACTAGCCACACAGCTGTAGGGCCACTAGCCACACAGCTGTAGGACCACTAGCCACACAGCTGTAGGGCCACTAGCCACACAGCTGTAGGGCCACTAGCCACACAGCTGTAGGGCCACTAGCCACACAGCTGTAGGGCCACTAGCCACACAATTGTATAACTCACTAGCCACACAGCTGTAATGCCGGCCACTAGCCATACAGCTGTAAGGCCACTAGCCATACAGCTGTAGGACCACTAGCCACACAGCTGTAGGGCCACTAGCCACACAGCTGTAGGGCCACTAGCCACACAGCTGTAGGGCCACTAGCTACACAGCTGTAGGGCCACTAGCCATACAGCTGTAAGGCCACTAGCCATACAGCTGTAGGACCACTAGCCACACAGCTGTAAGGCCACTAGCCTTACAGCTGTAGGACCACTAGCCACACAGCTGTAGGGCCACACGGCTGTAGGCCCACACAGCTGTAGGGCCACTAGCCATACAGCTATAGGGCCACTAGCCACACAGCTGTAGGGCCACTAGCCACACAGCTGTAGGGCCACTAGCCACACAGCTGTAGGGCCACACGGCTGTAGGGCCAGCTGCTAGAGGGGCAGTAATTTAACGAGGGAGATGGTAGCGAAGGCAAGCTCTCGTCGTCTGCGGGTTGTAAAACGACGCGATAGCGGTTTATCGGCGACTGATCGAACTGTGATCGAACTGTTTGTGTACTAAAACAAGATTTAATGGTGGCTATCAACAAGTTACTGAAACAGGGTTATGTGGGGGGGGGGGATAGAGATTTAATGTGGGCTATTAATATGCTACTGAAACAAGGTCATGTGGAGGGGGGGGGGGTAAAGATTTAATTTGGGTTATCAACAAGCTACTAAAATAATTTTTTCGGAGTATGTGGGGGGGGGGGGGGGGAGTTATAATATATTGTTTAATCGACACTCATAAAATATTTTACAAGCTTTTATTTAATTTGATCTTTCGTGCTTAATGCTCCATCGTGGGTCGAAAATAGTGGACAAAATTTTATTATCTCTACCGAACCCATCTGTTTTAAGCTTGACGCATGAAAGACTGCCATTTTATAAATTAGGACTGCTAATCTTATCACGACCCATATCTTTTTACCGGCTGATTTGAAACCCACACATTAAAATGAAAATTAATCGTAATTCAATGTCCTACATACTAATATAAATTAATTGTAATTGGATGTCTACACACTAATATAAATTTTAAGTAATTATTTATTTATTGAAGAAAGATAATTACTTTGTTTTAAAGAAGAAAAAGTAGAGTTGAATTTTTCGGGCAAAAAAATACGCTTCTGTCGGGAAAATTAATGATAAGAATCTATATGTATAATTCTCTTTTTGGAGACGTTAGAAAACACCAAGCTGTAAGAGGCGCTCCCTCCCACCCCCACCCCTACATGGTCAGGTGAGCTGTGGTTTACGCTCAGTGTTTCTTCCAGACTTTTTTCTCCGGGGGGGGGGCACTTGAAATTTTCGGGGGGGGGGGGGCGGTAAACTTTCTTCGGGGGGGGGGGGGGGGCGGACAATGTTAAAAAGTATATATTTTCTATATAAATTATATAAATTTCATTTCGTTCGGGGGGCGAAGCCCCCCCCCCCCCCCCCCCCCCGAAGAGATGCCTGGAAGAAACTCTGTTTACGCTAAATGTTTACAATCGTAGAGCCGGGTTTAGTGACGGCTATTAGGGGCAGATAATTTAGTTTGAAACGATTTTAAACTTAGGGGAGGTAACTAAGAGGAGTTTACTTTCGACGGGGGGGGGGGGGGGGGGGAAGGAGGGGGGTTATCGTCCTTAACGAGCTACTGATAGTGTTTTAAAGCAAATATTTTCAGTGGCAGCGTTGGTATGTCGAATTAACAAATTATGAATTACTGAAAAGTAGAAAATAAAACAACTAAATAGCGGCGTATAATATGCCGCGGGTCGGCTCGTTACTTTTAATGAGTTCTTATTCATAAAAAACAAAAGTACGACCATTTCTCTACAAAAATAATGGATTGGATTAGTCTTACCATATATACTTTAATTTTTTTATAATGCGGCTAAACGTATAGGGACTTATTTATATGTTAATATGCAAAAACATGTACGTGTTGTGAACCCAACATGGGGGGGGGGGGGTGGTCTGTCCACACTGAAGGTAAAATCAACAGTAATGTCCATAAACTAGTGGTCAATAAAAGCGTTCCCAACGTCCACACAGATGAGTCTCAGACACGAGAGTAACCTCGCTTAGCTTATACACATGTTTTTGCTTACATAACTTTAACAGGTGCCTCAAATCGGGTCCAAAGAGCACGTAACTGCGTCCTTCACCTTGACCAACTTGTAAAACAATGCAAAAGCCTGTCTCACTGTCTGTGAGAGTGGGAATGTGGAGACAACTTTCTGTGTCTGCGGTTGATTAATGAATGGCCTCTTGTGTTCCCGTGTTGTGTTTGTCAGGTTTCGTGAGTCATGACTCGAGAGAAGTGAGGTCAAATGTCGGAGGTTTGTCAAGGTCGAATTCATTAAAATTTGGACGAGAAAAGCAGACTTTAAAATGTTTTATCTTGGTGTCTGTAGCTTGGATGGTGTCGGCACCCCCCGGCCGCACCCCCCTGCCACACCCCCGGCCCCATCGCTGCCTTGTGCGTTACTCACATTATCGACGCCACTTTTTATTTTAAAATATACGAAATAGATTCCCCATCAAAGTCTGCAGATAATAATGTGAATTCTTATTTTCCATCAACTTCTGCACATAATACTGTGAATCTGCTTACTTCAATGTTTTCTGTCAATTTAAAAATAGTAACGTGAAATTATTTTACAAAGAACCCATGAGGCTATTCCTATAGATCCACCTACATTTCCGATCAATTGATTATTCTTAGTTCTATGTTTTCTCCGTTTAAAGGCTATTTACCATAGCCGATTGAAGGAACGCCTACGTGCTTTGTAGCCCTTTGCATTGCTGAGTACGTATGAAAAGACAGCTTGTCTATTTACACGGAGCCGTTTTGTAAAAAATCTTGTGTACATTACATACGAGACGGACATTTTTTTTAGAACCGTTCTTTTAGAAACTTTGACTTGCAAGGGAATGCTCTTGTAAAAAAAAAAAAAACTCGTTGCTGTGTTTAATCTTTGATTCTTTTCTTTTGGAAAATTTAAACTTCATATCTTTGATTCCTTCGTTTGGGAGAGTTTTTTAATTCCCCATTTCTGGATATAATTCGTGGATTGTTTTTTGTGTGTGGGCAACATCAGGTAGGTTTTGTGGTTCTGTTCATCTGGTCGACTGGGTCCACATGTAGCTGTTGGACCCTACTGTAGCTCTTGGACCCACTGTAGCCATTGACGACAGGAACCAAGTTATCAGAACCTTGTTTCTTGGTATACTCTTGACACTGTTCGGTATGTTGACATCAGAAAGTTGTTTTGTTGTTGTCTACCGAGCTAGATCTATAAGTTGTCAACAAACAGCTACTTTGTTTGTCTACATTGATCTACACCTTTACAGTAGAAAGTTGTTTTGACCAATGGTGTACTTCTAAATTAACGAAGAAAATAAAACCTAACCCTTGAAATAAAAACTACTGCTACTAACATGGACTGGGACATTTATTGGGTGGAGCTTCTTGGGAAAAGGATATTGTCCTTAAAGGACGTCACGCAGTTTTAAACCGGTTAATACCCCCCCCCCCCCATTCACACACCGCCTATAGTCCACGATCTTTAGTCATCGCTGTAATATCTTAGTAACCTGTAGTATTTAAACATTTTCTAATCAATAATGTATCCCTAAATACTTGTATCAAAATGTTTAAATTTTTTGGACTATGACTGTATGGTGAAAAACTCAACACTATCTTACTTTCTATGTTCCCCCCCCCCCCCACACACACACCAACCGTAGCATGTGTTGGTCTGTCGGCCTTTTAGATGTCGGTATTTATTCAGGAGTCGAGGAAAACATTACTTATAATCAAACCACTGACAGAATAACGAAAACGCTATCACACCCGAACCGACATCGTATACAGGCCAGGGATTTCCCTTTTGGACTATGACTGTATGGTGAAAAACTCAACACTATCTTACTTTCTATGTTCCCCCCCCCCCCCCCCCCACACACACACCAACCGTAGCATGTGTTGGTCTGTCGGCCTTTTAGATGTCGGTATTTATTCAGGAGTCGAGGAAAACATTACTTATAATCAAACCACTGACAGAATAACGAAAACGCCATCACACCCGAACCGACATCGTATACAGGCCAGGGATTTCCCGGCACTTCACGAACTGGCCGGCCAAAGTAAAACAATAAACAGCGCATCGGACATTGGCCAAAACAACCCGGCGACTCCCGAAATGGCCGATCTAATCGCGAACTGGCCTTATATTATTTTATCGTCCACACAGAAGAATTGAATAAAAAACACATAAAACAAACATGCGAACAAAATCAAACAGTTTTAGCAGGCTGTAAAAACTGGAACTAAATAATCCTGCCTTTCATGGCGCGGTGTATCCATTCAGACAGGATTTTATGATTCACTGAACTTGTCTTTCACTAACTTTTTTGTTACATTTTACTTTATTCGATTTTTTTCTTGTTTTTCGACTACACCCAATATTAAGCCCAACACGTAAATGTCCATTCGGTTCTCGCGACATTTGCCGTGCCTTCCACCAAGATTTACACCCCCCCCCCCCCCAATTTATGTCCGTTTCTCGCCGCGAACAAACACTCCAGGGCCCAATAAATTTTTGTACGCGGCGGGAAAAGTTTGAAAACAACTTGCACTCAAATCGTCGATCGCTGAAGCATAAAAAAAAAAATGACCGGTTACTGCAAATCAATATGTGATTTGTTGCCGCTGTAAAAGTGTAGGTGTATGTCGCATATTGACTCGTGCGGTATGTCATGTATGTCATAAACATTATGTTTGACAGCTTATTCTATCAACACTACCACCAACTTGACTCATGTCAGGTTCAGCTCACCCCCCCCCCCCCCCCCCATCACCGTTTTTATAAGGGAATT